>NC_066580.1:473778640-474078640 GCF_024323335.1 Lathyrus oleraceus
AAAGACAGAGACAAAAGTGACTGATTAACATTATTTGGACAGTATCACCACTGTGACGGTGCATAGTTGCCGCTACCTAATCCCTTAACAATGTAAGATGAATTCTAGAGTGTCCTAAGAATATTGATATTACAACCACCGGACCAAGTGTTGAATTTCAAGCATTGATTATGAAACTGATGTTATCTCAACCATAATATTTAAATAAGTTGCAATAGAGTAAACTTTAATTTTTTGCAATTAATAAAATGGAACTCTAGATGCTATAGGTTGAAGTTGTATTAGTCTTGAAGTTTTTCAGGAGTCAAAACTTTATCCTTTGAAATAGTTTTTTAGATGAAAATCAAATTCATTTAAGATGGTATTAGAGTGGATCTTGAAATTGTATTGAAGTCTGAGATTGTTTAATTAAAACATGAGTAGCTTTAATCGATATCGGTCAGCACCTTGCCCTCTTCCATGAGAGAATTAGAGAGTCGGTCTCTATCGAATAAAAAGGTTTTTATATGTGATAAGATAACTTCGACATCAATAGACTAATCTAGACTAAAAGGAAAAGTGAAGATAATTGGGCACTCTAATTTCAAGGAGTTTCAAATTCAAAAAGCAGAACTTTAGCGAGGTCTTACCAATTGAAAAATATATAAATTTTGTATTAATTTTTTTTAGAAACTAAATATTCTTAGTATGCAATTGTAGAGACTAATTCCTCGAATCGATGAAACTTTAATGGATGACAAAGTTCTCTTTCAAAAAAATTAATTTAAGGAATTAAAAATATGAAAGTGACAATCTCTATTCATAAAATTTGTGAAAAATATCTATAGAAATATAGATGAAGTCACCTTATAGTAATTTGTTCCAACTCAAAATATAAACAAATAAAAGGATAATATTAAAAAAAAGGATTTTCTGTTAATAAGGTTTTTTACTTGAAATATATTAAAATATACAAATGTTATCCCAACTTATCCCAAAATTCAACTGGTTGCAATCCAATCCATTGCAGAATTCTCTAAAAACTTTAACACCCAAAGTGTTTAAGAACAAATGAGTGGAAGAGGACCATCAGATCACATAACCATTGATCTTTTATAACATCTATTCCCCTTTGGAGAGTTGTCCAAATTACTATAATTAATCTTTAAAAATATTTCATTAAATTACATCATTTCTGACTTAATAAGATTTTCCATAATAAGATTTTATGACAAGAAATAAGTTAAAATGAACTGATATTAAATGTATAAGAATAAAAACCTAGCCCGGGGTATTTCATTTCAAGACGCAAAGAATAAATTTAGATTACCAGCAGCCAAAAATTGATATAATTTCACAGATATAGCCAAAAGTGATCACTGGTCAATTGTTATAGTAATGTTTCTGTGTAAGACAAGCATATTCTAATTCTTCTATCTCTTCCATAAATAACATCGCTTTGAAAACGAAGTGTATGGAGGAACAATCTAACTCAAATATATCAACAATAAAACCAAAATATATAAGAACCATTCAACCCAATATTGTCAAAAAACAGAAACAATAAAATCATTAAAATTGCATGTTTGAAGTTTTTGGTAAAAAGTGGTGTGAACAGTAATACTTTTTTTAATGCAAAAAGATGAAAATAATAATAATCCCCACGGAAATGTATGCCCAGAAACATATATTTGTGTGTAAACAAGAAAATGACACTTCACTGCAACCTTTTCAATGTCTTCTTCAAAACCCTAATTTTTTTTTATCATTACAATTACTACTTGCAATTCAGAATCATAGCCACAAAACCAGTCACATAATAATAAATTCAATCAACCACAAAAAATGTTGAATTATTGAAATTAACCCCCAAAACCCCAACCAAAAACAAAATCCATTTATAGTCCTATCAATTTCATAAAAAAAGCTAGCTGGACATGGTGTCTCAATCATTAAGAAAATTACAGGACACTAATTTCTTCTTCACTACACACTGCAAAAGTGAGAACAAGTTAATATATAAGAGTACTTGTAGGAATTTATAATTGAATATTTTTCATACACGCTAAAATGAATTAATAACTTCAAATATAAATAAAAATTCATCCACCTATATATCTATGATGTAGCTATAGATTTTTCATGCCGGTGATGGCTTGTTCCCCAAACGTAGCTCAAGATCGAGTTCTTCAATTTCATGAACCTTATTATCAATGGAGGTGCAGATAGTAGGTTTGTTAGAAAAAGAAGAGATGCTATTGTTAATCAAATTTCTAGCTGAATTAGCCTGAAAATGAAAAGATGGAGGAGAACAAGGTTGCATGTGCATCATGAAGTTGTTTGTTGGATAAGATGATGATGAGATAGAGAGAAAAGTTGAAGGAGATTCTCCATTAGAATCATTGAAGGAAGAAATATTAGGGTTTGGTGAATGGTAAAAAAGGCACAATCCAGCATTAACAAGCTCTTGAGGAGGGATATGTATGAACGGAGAAGAAGGATGATGAGAGGAGGAATTTAACGGTGGTTGATTTTGATGGAGACGAGCCCGGTCGCGGCGGTGGACGTTCATATGACCGCCAAGAGCTTGAGCTGACCGAAACTCTCTTCTACAAAAAGTGCAGGTGTAGGATCTTGGTGGCCACGTTGTGTTCATCATGTTCCTTGTGTCTTCTGCAAAAGCTCTTACCTCCCATGAATCTTCATCTTCTTGTTCTTGATGTTGTTGTTGTTTAGGGTTCCACATCCAAGTTGATGGTGATGGTGTGGTGGTGCTGGTGGTGTTAGGGTTTGATTGTGATTGTGATGAATTTTGGATCTGAGTAGTAGTCATGGAAAGAAGGGCAATATCTGTAGCCATGGTACTGTCACTGACATTTAAGATAGAAAGATATTGGTGATGGGGGATGAAAATGAAGATTAAAATAATTGCTTATTTAAATATACTAGAGGATATTATTAATTTAGGAAGACAGAGTTAAACTTTAAACAACAAATCGAATGTATCACCCATTAATAAATTTGAAGTTGGATCATAGCTTAATAAAGACAATTCTTTCCTTTGGCATCTACGCCATTGAAGGCAAACTATTTATTAGTATTTACATAAGATATTCAAATATGTAAAAAGGGTAAACATGTTGAAATATTTTATCATTTAATTAGATTTCAACATTATGTTTTGCAAATTATATTAGTTGTTTATTAAAAGATTTTATCTTTGTGTATCTATCAGGATTAAAAGATTTTTGAGATTTTTGAGATTTTTGAGATTATGTTGGCAAATATTTTTAAAATGTGATTTTATTCACTGTTAAAGAGAGTCTCTATCATTTAAGTATTTAGGTTTTTTTAGTAGGGGCGAATTCTCGATTGTCCTTTACATAGGAATTTTTAATTAATCTTATCACTAGGCGGTTTCTCAATTATGTTCTTAATGCTATTTCTATCTTCTTTTTGTCTTTTATAAAGATGCCTATTACGGTTTGAAAGAAGATTGTGAGAATTCAAAGAAGATTTTTGTGGGGTGGTGTTAGATGAGGCTCTAAGGTTGTTTGGGGTAGGTGATCTGATGTTCGCAAAACCAAGAGGTGTGGGGGCTTAGGTGTTCGTGATCTTTGGATGGTTAGTCTGACTTTGTTAAGTAAATGGGGTGGCAATTGATTTCGGGTGATGCAAGTTTATGGTGGGATATCCTATATGCTAGGTATGAAGTTATTCATACTACTTCTGTCTCGGGTGGCAGAGTTATCTCTCTTGCTACGCGTCTCCTTCGTGGAGAAAGGTATCTCCTCTAGGTAGCCAAGGAGAGGACCCATCAATTGATTTCAGGATAGTGTTGTTAAGAAAGTTGGTTTTGGTCTCCTCGCTAATTTATGGAGTGATCCCTGGGTGGATTTGATTCCTCTCAAAGTTAGATTTTTGTAGCTTTTCTCTATCTCTTAGCAGAAAGAGTGTTTTTGTGGGGGATGAGGGTAGGTGGGAGTGGCGGTCTTGGGTTTGTGATTTAACTGGATAATAGTTTGTATTTTTTAGTGTGAGCATGCACAAATAACTAATCTTCTCTTAATCGTTAGGGACTTTACTCCTTCTTCCTAGTCAGACAAGTGGTGGTGGCGCCACTCTAAAGATGGTTGTTACTCGGTGGCCTCAACGTATTCCTTTCTCCGCACCCACAATTTTCCTAGTAATCATCAAGTCCTGGTAATGGATTTAGTATTTCATAGTATTTGGAATAGCTGCCCCCCCCCCCCCCCCCCCCCCCCCTAAAGTTATCATTTTCTCCTAGCAACTCTTGTAGGATATGATTCCTATCAGAGATAATTTACTTAAAAGGGATACTTCTTAGTTCAATGGATATCTATCAACCTTTTTGTTCTAGAATTCTAAGTCCTCTGATAATCTTTTTTGTGACTTGTAACGTAATGGAGGTCCTCACTGCTATAAATAACACATGTCATGTCCAATGTGAAATGAATTTCACCTCGGTTACCATGCCGAGGTAATGAATGGTGACATGAAAAGTGTGATATTTACCGCTCGATTTAAAAATAACTAAGGGATTATTTTAAATGGTCATGGGTTCGAACCTCATCAATAGTTTTTTTATATTTTTCAAACTAGCACCATATACCTCTCGATTTTATAACAAACCGAGGTGAAAGATATATATATATATATATATATATATATATATATATATATATATATATATATATATATATATATATATATATATATATATATATATATATATTACATTGTTTACATGAAATATTAATAAATTAAATTGTTTACAAACTACATTGTTTACACAAAATAGTAAAGTAAAAATGTTGTTCTTCATCGTCATCGCTGACAGTGAAGAATAAATGTTGGATCTCTTGGAGAAGAGTAATTATCCGGGATCCTCGTTTCATTGATCTTGAGGAAGATCAAATGTTGAATGCAACATGTTCTCTATGACTTTTACATTTATTTGCTTTTGATATAAAAAAAAAAGGTTAGATAAATAAAACAAATACTAAGTTATATGATTATATAAGAACACAAACTTTGAACCCCAAATAATTTTCTGCACTTGCAATCCATCACTTGCAAAGTAAATACAATACTCTAACCAACCACATATTAAAAACATAAATTTTTTTCTGATCTTGCAATCTATCACATTGATACAAAGCTTCGATTAAACATTGAGGATTTCACAATGTTTAGTTTCTTGTGGATTCACTAATATTCAAAATTCTTTTATAATGAGACTGTTAGGTTTCACGAAGATCACTATTTGCAGTGTTTTGAGCGTTGATACTCGTTAAATGGACGACAAAGATTTGTTTAAGGACAGTGAAAAAACACCTTTATATTTTATCTCAATAAAATATGTTCCAATAAAATATTTTACCTTGGTTATTACTAAAAATCGAGGTAAAATCTATTTCTTTTTAGATAAAAAAATAACAAAAATATGTTTTAATCCAAGCGTCACATACCTCTCGGTTTCTGTTAAAAATCGGGGGGATTTTTTTTTATATTTACATTGTTTACACAGAATAATAAAATAAATTGTTCAAACAAATCAAGAGTTTGACAATGGATTCTTGGAGAACAATATATCTTTCCAAATTTCTGATAAGTTATCTGTTCCAACTAAGAGAATTTTTTTTCTGTACTTGCAATCCGTCCCAGAGATATTCATTATCTTGAGGATATGTTTTTCATGATAAATGCTTTCACATGACAGAGAACATGAAAGAGAACGTGAAAGAGAAATTGATGATTGTTTTTAGGAATAAATTTCTCAATATTGTCAATCGATGAAAGCAATAAATTTTCAATATTTTCTCTGATCGACAACATAGGAAGTTTATTACAAAAATACAACAACAACATCAGCATCATTATGTGAGATAGATCGTAAGGGCAGAAAAAAAATATTTTGTTCAATATTGAAGAACAATGAACATTTTTTTGTCTTGCAATCCATCCCAGAAACGGATGCATAAGACTTTGGAGCGACTACATATAAGTTTGGTTTAGGGTAAAATCTGATTAACGAGTTGTTTTATAGTAAAATATGATATTTTAATCCCTCGGTTATTAAATATAACTGAAGGAATAGATCATTAATTTATAAATTAAAAATAATATAAAAAGAAAAACATAACTTTTAAAGAAATAAAAACATAAATTTGATGTTGGGATTCGAAGCATGCCCTGGAACTTTTTTCCCCTCGATTTATTTAAAAATCGAGGGAATATGTGATATTTAATAAAAAAAAAATATAAATCATGACGCGCCTTGATCTTTTACCTCGGTTTTTGGTAGGGTGAGGGGAATGTTTTGTAATAAAATGTATTATTTGTAGGAGTGTCTTCTATGCTTTGGGGAATGTGTGTTATAATTTGATATGTTGTGATCTAGTCGATTTGGAAATCTTTGGATGATATTATGCTCTCAGGTAAATTAGTGACTACGAAGGATGTGAAATGCATGAGTATCTTTTTGGCATGGGAATGCTATCTTGATAGATTTTGGAGAACTCATGTACTTTCTTGGCATGCCTCGAGAACCCTAGCAAGCATATAAGTCAATAACGGTTTGATTGTCTTCGAACTCCTCTTAATGTGTTCTTGTTGCTTCAATGGAGTTTAGTTGTTGGTTTTGTTGATCCTAGGCTCATTCTTTGTCTGGTGCCTTATTTTTGACCTTTTAGTTATTTGTTCTTTTTTTTTGTATTTCTTTTTTGATAGGGTTTGGTGGTTATGGTATGTAGTTATGTTCGTTCTTTTTTTTTTAAGGTTGGGTTGCTTTGGTACCTCCCATGTCTCTTCTGACCTCCTCATATGTACTTTACCATTGTGTCTCTTTATCTTTATTCTATATAATATATTTGCTTTTGAAAAAATAGTAATTAAATTGAGTAATAAGATTAATCATATTTTATTTTAATAATTAATTATTTTATTCAATTATAAGAGTTTTATAAGTGCATGTTAGGATGGGTTATTTTAGAATTATAAATTTTTTAATTGATTATTACTGTAAAAAGATTAGTGTTGAGAAATACCCACAAACATTTTTCTTCAGTTTGTTTATGTTTCAAATCACTATTTTGAGACACTTTAACTTTGGATTCATATATAGATTGTAAAATGTTGATAACTTAACATGTGTTATATTAGTAATTGTATTAATTAGTTATTAAAAATTTTAATCAAGAAAATATATTTAAAAAATTTGAATCCAAACACAGCGTAAGATAAGAGCTAAAGAATTACAAACACTGCACAATATGGGTGTTCACGGTGCGGTTTGGACGGTTTTGACGCTAAAAATCATCCGAACCGCAAGAGAAAAAAGCATGCGGTTTGGTTTGGTTTGGTTGACTTTTAGAAAAAACACCAAACCAAACTAAACCAATGCGGTTTGGATTGATTCGATTTTTTACAAGATTTTTATCGAGCAATACATACACCTATAAAGAACAACATAATTTTATGTTTAGTCATTCATACTTTACCAAATAACAACAAAATTCATCATATTTAGACAAAAAATTCTCATTCAATATACAAAAATAAGATTAGATAAAAGTGGAATAAAAAACATAAAATAGTAGCATAAAATAATCTAAAAAATAAAAAGCGGAGAAGATGATAGATTAAAGAAGATGAAAAAGAAAGAACACAAGAGATGCGAGATTAGAGAAGAAAGATGCGATAAAAACGTAATTGGAAGCGAAACAATAACATCAAATTAAGAAAATGAAAAATAAAGAACATAAGAGATGAGAGATTAGAGTAGAAGATGTGAGATGTATATGACAAAGAAGATGAGAAGAATGTGCGATACTATTAGGAGAGATGTGAAAAGGTTGAAACTAAAATCCTAAGTGTGAGTAAGAGAATTTTCGTAGGGTTAAGGCATAATAGGTTTGGATTTTGGGTTGAATGTGGGATAAGTGAAGTTTAGGTTATAATATCATGCAGTTTGGTTTGGTTTAGTTCGATTTTCAAAATACAAATCGCAAACCAAACCGAACTACGCAGTTTTGTTATAAAATGACTCAAACACATCCAAATCAAATGCGATTTTTTGCGGTTTCGATTTGGCTTAATTTGCGATTTTCTATTAGGTTGGTTCGGTTTTGAACACTCATACAGGCCGGAAAAAATAACAAGAAAAAATATCAGTGAACATAAACATCACTGGGACACCGGTTAAGTAGACAAATATTTTCTTCTAAAAGATTATATATATATATATATATATATATATATATATATATATATATATATATATATATATATATATATATATATATATATATATATATATATATATATATATAAAATTCATTTCCAATTTTGGAGAAAATGTAAAAGGGTTTGACATATCGTGGTGGGATGGTATTTGATTTACTAAGCATTTTGTGATTTTTTTTAGATGTTCCCTTTGGTTTAGTTAGCATTTTGTGATTTTTTTTTAGATGTTCCCTTTGATTGGTGGCCTTTCTAGAATTAGGTGAGATCTGCTTTTGATTTAATATGTTGTGATTTAGTCTATTTATAAATTTCGGAATGATATAGTACTCTCACGTAAGTAGGTGATTTTAGAGAACGTGGAATACATCAGTATTTTTTTGGTTTAAAAATTATATGTTGGTAAATTTGTTGATATCTTCTAAACTTTTTTTGTTTGAATTGAGAATCTTATCATGGATTCAGAACCAATAGTAATATAAGTGTCTTTGTCTCTTTTGTTGTGTTTTTTGTGTTCATGGGGAGGTTATCGTTACCTTTATCTTATCCTTGATTAAGGACATTTAGTTTGTTCTTCTGCCTATAGTTAACGAAATCTTAGCTTTATTTTTATGATTTGATTGTTTTTCATTTTGTGTGTACTTTATGGTAGCAAGGTATCTCTTGAGTTTGTTTTCAGCTATATCTCCTTCATCTTTAGTGTCTATATATATATATATATATATGTATATATATATATATATATATATATATATATATATATATATATATATATATATATATATATATATATATATATATATATATATATATATAATATATATATATATATATATATATATATATATATATATATATATATATATATATATATATATATATATATATATATATAAAAGGTTCATCATTGAACCAAGTTATATCAGACGCTCATGTAATTTAATATTTCAAATTGTTATATAATAATTTATTAATTTATTTCTATTTTTAATAATAAATTAATAGTAGTTAGTATTTTATTCACGTGTTTGTTAGAGACGGAACCTTAAACTTGTAGAACCTTTAACGTGTAGTTCAACTCAGTTCAAGTTGCCACATAATTGTCTATGAAGTGCTAGCTCAAGTAATAAAAATTTAGATTTGCTATCTTAAGAATGAGGTTCAAATTTTTTTGAAGAGCAATATTATAAATGATCATTATTTTCTTATCGATTAAAAATTATTTGTCTTCTTCAATTTTGTTTATAAGAAAATGTCACATTGTTCATTTTGTCAGTGATGTACATTTGGACCACCTAGATTGTATGTATCTTCATAATTGTGAGGGGGATGATCTGCCCTTATGCTCTGCTTTATACATTGATTTCATGTTTTTATTATTATTTTTTATCGAATACCTCAGTTCTTAATTTACTTAATATAAGTCTTTTTATTCTTCAAATCTCTTATTCTTAATTTATTTAATATAAATCTCCTTATTCTTTAAACCTCTTTTATTTTTAATTTAATGTGAGTGCTAAAGGGTGTTGAGAATTTTTTCCACTATAAAGTTGAACATCTTCTTTTTAAATATTTAAGGAGGTTGATATGGGCTAATTCGAGGAGGATAAGTATCTAAAAACCTATGGTTAAGTTAGTAGGAAAAAACTTGACCTTTTAAAGATTTAGCTTCGTTAGTCTTAATGGGAATGTGGTCCTTCTAAACTCAGTTCTGAATTCTATATCAATTTTATTTGTCTCTTTTTGAAGATGTCAATGGTAGTGTGGAAGAAGTTGGTTAAGATGCAAAAGATATTTTCTATAGGATGGGTTAAAAGGTGGGGTGAAGGTGGTGTGGGTAAAGTTGGAGGATGTGTGTGAATCTAATGGCCTTGGAGGTCTCAGGGTTAAGGATTTGCGACTGTTGAAGTTGTCTCTTTTTTAAAAGTGGAGGTGGAAGGTTAATGAGGAACAACCTTCCTTGTGGAGTGATATCATCTCGCCTAGGTATAGGTCCCAAGTTCTAGAGTCTCTCGATTGGGGAGGGGGGGACTAGGGTCTTAAGAGGACCTTCATTGATGGAAAGATGTTTCTTTTCTAGGATCTAAGTTAGATGAGTTGTTAGATTGGTTTGCCTCTTCTTTTAGTAAGGTGGTAAGAGATGGGATGCGTACCAGGTTTTGACATGATGTATGAGTAAAGTCCAGTTCTTTTAGTGTTATGTATGAGCGATTATTTATAGTTTCTAAGTAGAGGTCTCAGGCGGTGGGAGGGATGGGTGGTTGGGTGGAAGGTCTTTGAGTTTGTAATTTTATGTTATGGTGTTCCCTCTTGGTTTAGGGGAATAGCTCCTTCTAGAGCTTATAAGGCGGGTGGATTTAACGGTTAAATAAGGTCAGGTGGATACTTGGGTTTGGAATCTTGGCCCTATGGGTAGTTTTTCATTGAAGTCTGCTTACTCTTATCTTTCTTGTTTGTTTGGTGTATATAGATTAGAGTTGAGTTGTTCCAGATTTTTGGTACAAATAAGAGGATGATATTTAGGTTGGCCTTGATTTGGAATTCGGCGATCTTTACTATATGGATGTTCCAAAATAAGCTTATTTTCTATCAAAAAAGATTGTCGGTGAATCACTGGATGAACTTGATTAGTTTTCTATTTTGGAACTGGGTTTGTTCACTTCCAACAGGCTGATTTTTCGCTGCTAGAATGGGAGCAGAACCCGCTCAAGTGCTTAGGTAAATAGGAGTGTGTTGGGTGGATATTTCCCTCTTTTCAGTTGTTTGTAGCCTTGCTTGATTTCCTTCAGCAGGCCCTCTCGGGAGGTTTCTTGATAGGGTCTCGGTGTTGTTGGTCTGTCTTGGGTACCTTTATTTTTTATTTTTCCGATTGTGTTGTTGTGGTTTCTCTTTCTTCTGAGTATTTCTGGTGCTCTTTGTTTTCCTTTTCTTGTGTGATTGGTTGTTCGTTTTCTATGTTGTAGTTGGGTTGGTTTTTCTTATTTTTTATTTAGTAGTAACTTCAATTATAATAGCTAAAAGTGATGGTTGTCGACAGATGTTTATCATAGCGGAAACTATGATAGTCAGAGTGGTAGTTGATGTTGGTTAGAATGGTAGTTGATGTTGGTCTGAGTGGTAGTCAATGATGGTTGTTGGTGTTGATCAGTGGTGGTGGCAGTTTGCCAAAGTAGTGATTAGAGTAATAGTCTTTAGTAGTGACTGATGGAGATTTGTGGTGGTAATAGAGTTATGGTTAAAATGGTAGTCTGAGGTGTGATTAGAGGTGGGCAAAGGGTGAGCTATTGTAGTTTGAATGGTGGTTGAAAGTGATTTGAGTGGTTATCAATGAGTGTAAAGTGATGGCCGGTGGTGGTTAGATTTGCTTTTGGAAGTGGATGGAATCATGATCATCAATGTTTAGAGTCGTAGTTAATTGTTCTCAAAATGGTGATTGATTGTGGTCAAAGTGGTGGTTGATAGTGGTGATCATGATGAAAAACATGAGGGAATAAAGTGGTGATTACAAGTGTTCATAATGGTGATCAATGGTGGTCAAAATAGTGGTTAGATATTGTCTGAATGGTAATTTATGATGGTCTGAATGGTGGTTGAAGATGGTCTATGGCGGTGAAAATGGTGGTTTGAGAAGTGGTCAACGATCATTGGTGATTATGTCTTATCATTACAACACAAAAATAAAAATTATAAAACCTATTTTTTTAACGGATAATTGTTTTGAAATTAAGTTTAAAAAAAACAAATTCAACTCCATTTTAGTTAAATAGGTTTTGGTTTTAAAATTTACATTCAAAAAAAATAAAATCAAAACTACCCTAAAGTGGCCTCTTACTTAATTTTTATTTTCTTATTTATGTTTTGTGAAATTCCTCTCCCCACCCCTATAATCCTCTCATAATCTCTTTAAAAATCTTACAATTTTCTTTGGATTCTAAACATAAATTAGAACGCGGTAAACTCAATAAATAAACATAAATACTAAATTAAATCAAAATTAAATTAAACACCATAATACATCAACATAAATTAAACACAAACAAGATCATGAAAAAGACAAATTACTTACTTCTCTATCGAGTTAAACCATGCACATCGCGATTCTACCAAATATCATGGGATGAAACAAACTTGAATAGATAGCCTAAACACATCAATGTATACAAGTTTATATGTACATCGTAGTACACAGAAATCGAGACTATCGATGTATTGGAGACAAAATAGTTAGCATGTACTTATTCCGTTGTAAGAGTCGCTCAGATTAGTACTAGACCAAATTAATCCATATTTGAATAAATAATAGTAGAAACATGTTCATATAGACAGAGTGTCTATCAATGAGTGGCATAAGAGTAGAAAAATGTCTCATGTCATATTACTCGATCTTGACACTCGCAATAGAGTTTTGGAATATGATGTCTTTTACAAATAATGAATTAGTTATATCATATTTCATCCTCTGTGTTCTTTTATTCATAATCCCGACTGCCAATCCTAGGAAATGATGAAATATCCATGCATGAATCAACATATAGTAATAAGTAAACAACATCGAATATAATATTTTGAACAACTAATTAAATAATTAACATGAATATGTTACTTGAATAATGCCATATACCATGTCAATTGCTTCGTCCTAAACTTTGTGGTAACATTAAGCTTCCCATATAAGAAATCCAAGCCAGCAATTCCCTAGGCAAAGTAATTGACCATATTGAGATTCTTGAAACACTCAAAATACACCACACAGGTATAAGAGTGGCTCTTGTCTACCATTATGGCCGAGCTCACCAAATACAAGAGATACACTATGACAACAAGGGATATTCGCATATTGAGTTTGATCTAATTTGATTTAATCTAATACTCAACCCGATCAAAAATCTTTGGTTTAGGTTAAATGTTCAATCTATACTTATAAGACTAAATCCGAACAAAACCAACCCGTTCATCAATGAGTTGGGTTGGGTTTATGGATCATCTACTAATATAATATTCAAATTCTAAATAAAATATCAATTTAATTAACACATTTATTTTATAAAAACATTAAAAAATCATAAAATTTTAGTATTTAATTTGAATAAAATCTATCGATTAATAACTAGAAACTCTTTTACGATTCAAATTAAGTTAGAAAAACATACAAATGGTGTAAAGTATAATTTAAAATGTAAGATATATCTCTTTTTTAATAAATAAAATTGATCTCTCAAATTTGATTTAGACTTAGACTTTTACAATTAATAAAAACTATAATTATATTTAAAAAAATATATGTATTGTAAGAATTATGCTAGATAATTTATAAATAAATTAAATTTAAAATAGTGTGACATATCAATGGGTTGGGTTCGCGGGTTCGTGGATTTAAAACATCAAACCTGTTACCCAAACCGAATACCAATGGATTTGATTGGGT
This sequence comes from Lathyrus oleraceus, assembly GCF_024323335.1. NCBI lineage: Eukaryota > Viridiplantae > Streptophyta > Magnoliopsida > Fabales > Fabaceae > Lathyrus > Lathyrus oleraceus. Next base: position 473,792,310 of record NC_066580.1, read on the forward strand.
TGGTTCTAGTTGGACCTGTATATAATTGGGTTGGGTAAAAATAAGGATTGGGTTGGATTGGGTGTGTGGGTTCGCGGGTTGACCCGTACCCATGAACACCCCTAATGATAACACCTTTTATCTTCAGCGCCAATCGAATTTATAACTACTAGGTGTCTTTCAAACTTATCTTTCAAGTACTTAAATCATATATGATCCCCCATGGTCTTTTCAAATTAGCAGGTCATATATCTAATCTAATTTGCTCAACAACAATTTATAGTGTTTCACGGTTGGTCAAAGCATTGTGGTCAAGAAGACAACACTATATGGTTAGATGTAGCATACATGGTCCATCATCCAGTGTCATTTTCATCTCCCTAAGCAGTAGATAAAAGGTGTTTGTCTCCTCATACCACCTCTCATAAAATGGTCGGTATTATGCCATTATCAACCACGATGTAACAAGTGGTAGCAAGCTCAACTAACCCATTATGTCTTATAGCACTAGTGGACCATATTTTTCCCAGGACAGTTAAATTAATGATCTTATTACCGTTACTCACACATTTAAGTAGCAATTCGCAGAATTGGAAATAAATAGAATAAATTAGAAGAAAAATAAAACAAGAAAATAAAATAAATTGTAAAAATTATTAAATTGAAAAAAGTATCATACCTCTCCCACTCATATATGTTTGGCCACATGGTATCAGCCTCTAGGATATAACTGACCCTAAACAACAACCTCTTACACCTGAGGCTCCTTAAGATATGGATCGTGTTGAAGCTAAGGTTATGCCTTTGATGGTATGACTCTATATGTTTGGATCTTATGTTGATGCTCTTGGCTAGTAGAGGAAATAAATGAGTTTATGTTCCCCCGAACACGATATCTCGTCATATTATTACTATCCATTGCTGAAAAAATTGACAAAAATATAAATAAATCAACAAGTTCGATTACAATTATACATTAAAAAAATAAGTAAATAAAGAAATAAAAAAATGCACATAGACCTCTAAATTAGGATTATAGAATCTAAATACATGTTGACTGGTGTGTGATTAGATTCTATAATCTAAATTATGAAGAAGACGTTCCTCATCTATCTTAGCTTAGTTTTGATGAAGACGAAAGTTCATCATATACGAAAGATCAAAGAAGGAAAAGATTTGAATCAAAATTGCATAAGCTTTAGAAATCAAGATTGAATCACGATGATTAAGGTACAATGGCTATTCATATGTATATAATATTTAAATGCTCAAGAAATCACTATCATCATTTCATATATAATGTTCCTAAACTTCCATGCATCACAAGTTATCATTATATATCTTTTAAAGGCAAAAGCCATCAAGTTTTCAAAGAAAGAAATCAATTACTCCAAATTGTCATTTGCAATTTGTTTTAAAAGCTGATTTTTGTAAGTTATGGCGCTTTGAAACCCACACAATCTTACTGTTTTTCGAAACAACACACTGGTTTGTAAACTGTGGCAGTTTGAAACCATAGCAATTTTACTGTTTTCTGAAATAGCACACTGGTTTGTAAAACCGTGGTCATTTGAAACCTCCACAATTTGCACAGTTTTTTTAAACAACTTACTATTTTGAAAAATATGAATCATTGTGATTCCAAATAACTTCCAATGATCATGAAAGTTTTCCCAAACACTGCATTAAATCAAACAGGCGTAATGAGATGTATTTAAGTCAAAATACACCATTTTTTCAATGACCTCTTACATACATCATTTTTCATAATAATTCAAACAAGTTTTTCTAACGTTCATATATCCATTACAATGAAACCTTATGCCTAACTTTCATATCATTGAAAAATATATATATGTTTGGATTGTGATCAAGAGAAAGAGAAGATCAAATTAATAATCTTGGAATTCAAGCTAAGTCAAATATTACTCAAAATTCTATACAAGGTTATATTGTTTGTTCACCATTATTGTTTGGTGTGACCATCACAAGTTTTTGGTGATTGTTGTAAAAGGTTATTTTATTTGAGGAGATTCAATGTCCACCATAGTTTGGGTGTTTGTTGTAAAAGAAAATGGTTTTGCTTTCTTATGTTAGAATATTGTAGGATAGGACTTAGTGTAAGGCATGTACAAAGATCTAACATATTGGAAAATCTCTTACAGGGTGTGACGGGACTAGATGTATCCTTGGTTGGAAAGGGGAACTAGTATATATCCTTGTGTTGTTTATATTTTTCATTTATATTTCTGCATTTTTCTTCATAAGTTCATAGAAATAATTTCGGAAAAATTAGTGCATAAGAACCATCGCTTAAAAACAAAATTCTAGTAAGTCTAATTCACCCCTCTCTTAGATTGAATCTCAAACTTAAAACTGGCATGAGAGCATGTTAAGGCAACTTGCTCCTGGATCCATACATTATTGCTCCTGCTAATTAGGTTTTTAGAAATGGTGATAGTAACAACAAACCTCCATGTGTTTTTGGTGAATACAATGATTTTTGGAAGATTCACATACAAGCGTATCTAGAAGCACAAGGAGAAGAAATATGGAATGATGCTGAAAATGGTACATACATTCCTAAGACGGTCATCAATAATGTAGAACAACAAAAAGTAAAAGGCTCTTATAATGAAGATGACAATAAGAAAGTTCTATTTTACAAAAGGAAAAGAACATGAAATTTTGTTCCTGAGGGGACAGATGTTGGACACGATGTTGGGACAAGTGGTCCAATTTATTAAACCAATATGACAATAATATAACAGCAGAAATAACATAATGTAGAAAGAAATGAAAAATACAAGAAATTGGTAACTCGGTTCAGTACAAACAACATATACGTCCGGAGGGAACACTGCCAAAGAAAGGAAATTCACTACTTTGAATTAGTACAATTAGTCTTATAGCCAATCTAACCCTACGATGTTGATATGATTTTTTATATTTCAAATTTAAATTTAAATCTCCATTTAAATTTAACTTGATCTTCAACAACTGTCAAACAATTTGCAACAAATCTAATTGAATCTCAATCAAAAAATTTGCACCTAACAACATCCATCGTGGCATGCTCACAAGGGCCTGATGTTACACTACAGACATGCTGGAACATCGTGTTCCACATGTTGCACCAGAACATTCAAATTAACTCTCTTCATGAATTATAAATCTTTTTTGTGAGTGAATATTGGATTAAATAAATCTAAAATAGAACTACAATAACTGATGTATATTGTCAGATACCAGATGTTGCAACACACATGTTGGAACGTAGTGTTCCACATGTGTCACTTCTACACTAGAAATATCTTGAACGTACTCCACGTTTTTTTTAATAATGTAGCAAATCCAAAAGGAACAATAAAACATTATTCAATCAGTCCTAAGTATGGATGAATTTTGTATATCTCATTGTAAAACATCAAAAGTGACTTGTGATACTGAAGTCACACATGAAGGCACGATAGAGATAAAAAGATATAAACTATAAATTTTATCACAAGAATATAATTTTTTAGAATTCGGCCACGTGAATCGATTCTTTATTTGCAAAAGAGATTCACTCACTTAATAAATCACTTAATGGCTCTTGGAAAATCTTTTACAAATGATGAATTTGATCTCAAGGTCCTTAGATCTTTAAAAAAGGCATGGCAACCGAAGATTACAGTAATATCATAAAAGAAAAGTCCTTCTAAAATGTCTTCTGCATCATTATTTTCTAAATTACAAGAATATGAGATAGAACTTGAAAGATTGGAGAAGCATGAAGAGAATAAAAAGAACTCCAGAACTATTTCTTTAAAGACTAAGATCAAATGCTATGATAATAATCAAAAGGATGTTTCTCAATCCATTAGTGATGAAGATGATGCTCTAATCAAGAAATTTGAAATATTCTTGAGAAAGGAACTTATAAAGGAAATTAGTTCAAAAAAAGTACTAAGCAAGAAGATTACTTGATTTGAATGTGGAAAAAGATGACATATCAAAAGTGAATGCCCTACACTTCAAAAGAAAAATATATTCAAAATCAAGAAGGACAAAAGGCCAAACAAAGCATATGTAGAAGGAGATAACAATGAAATAAGTTCATATTCATAGGAAGATCATGTAAAAAGGCATTGATGGTATCACATCATTCAAGTGATGAAGAACATGAGGTTAGTAATTTTGAAATTGATGATAAACTTTCATATGATGAATTATAAAATGTTTTTCATGAATTATGTGAGTATTTTTTTTTATTTCCTAGACAATTCTCAAAACAAAAGAAAATTATTTTAAATCTAGAAACGGTGACTAATGACACAAAAGTGGAATTAGAAAAAAGTCAAGCATTTTACCTGCAATAAATGTAAAGATCATAAATCCAATTTTTTTGAGCTAAACCAAGTGATCAAGAAATATGAAAATGGTGAAATTGGTTTAGAAAATGTGTTAAGTAGTCAAATATATTCAAACAACAAATGTGGACTTGTATTTTCTAATTTTGATAAACCTAGTACAAGTAAAATTATCTTTGTAAAGGCTACTAGAAAATTCAACAATAAAGAATCAAAGAAAGTACATGTTGTAAATCATCATAAAAAGGCCTCATGATAGAAATAACTTTTATGTAAATAAAATGAATAATGTTTTTAGACCTATTTGTTTTTATTGTAATACAAAAGTCCATACCCCTGAGACTTGCTACATAAGAAACTATGGTGTTCCTTATGGTGAGTATGTATGGGTAAAAAAAGGAACTAACCCAAGATGACCCAAAGAAAAATGGGTACATAGAAAGTACTATTAATTATTGTATAGGTACTTGAAGACCATGTGTAAATCTTGTGAAATTAACATTGGTGTTTCAATATACAAGACTATATGTTATGGTAGGATTAAAGTTTCATTGAATTAAAATATGATTTGAGAAAGATTGAAAATTTGATATCAACATTGTCATCAAATCATTGTGAAAAAAGACAAGTTTTTTTTACTTATAATGTATCATTTTCCTTATTTTATGATTCTTTGGATTTTACTCTTTTTCTTTTTGATAATGTCAAAAAGAAGGAGAAGAGATATGATTGTTTTTGTTATTTTTTAGGATACCAAATACAAAGGCACAAATTGCAATATAAAAGGGGAGATATGCAAGATAGGGCTAGAAATTAAGTGTCTAGCAAAAATTTATCGTCAATATATTTTGTCATTAACAAAAAGGGGGAGACTGTGAACAAGATTGCTCATCATCTATCTTAACTTAGTTTTGATAAAGGCAAAAGTTCATCATAGAAGAAAGATCAAAGAAGAAAAAAAATGGACTCAAGTATCAAGATTGTATAAGTTTTGAAAATCATGATTGAGTCATGATGATTAAGGTTCAATGACTATTCATATGTATATAATCTTTAAATGCTCAAAAAATAATTCATCTTTTCATCTTTAATGTTCCTAAACATCCATCTATCATTCATGCATCATAAGCTATCATTATATATCGTTCAAAGGAAGAAAAAAAATCAAGTTTTCAAAGGAAACAATCGATTACTCCTTTAAATCAATCGATTCTCATGTGCAATTTGTTTAAAAAGCCTATTTTCGTAAATTGTACCAGTTCGAAACCGTAGCAATTTTTATGTTTTCTCAAACAACACATTGGTTCGGAAACTGTGAAAATTTAAAACCTCCACAATTTGCACAGTTTTTTTTATACAACATACTATTTTGAAAAATGTGAACCATTTTGATTCTAAATGATTTTCAATGATCATGAAACTTTTTTAAAACATTGCATCAAATCAAAGAGGCATAATAAGATGTATTTAACTCAAAATACATCCGTTTTTCAATTACCTCTTTCATACATCATTTTTCATAATAATTCAAACAATTTTTTTTAAACATTCATATATCCATTACAATGAAACTCTATGCATAACTTTCATATCATTGAAAATGAGTTTCATTCAATTATTTGGAACACTTATATATATATATATATATATATATATATATATATATATATATATATATATATATATATATATATATATATATATATATATATATATATATATATATATATATATATATATATATATATATATATATATATACTCAAAATTTTATACAAGGTTTTATTGTTTGTTCACCATTGTTGTTTGGTGTGATTATCACAAGTTGTTGGTGATTGTTATAAAAGGTTCTTTGATTTGGGAAGATTCAAAGTCTACCATAGTTTTGTTGTTTGTTATAAAAGAAAATGGTGTTGCTTTCTTGTGTTGGTTTATGTTAGAAGATTGTAGGATAAAACTTGGTATAAGACTTGTATAAAGGTTTAACATATTGAAAAATATTTCACAGGTATGAGGAGATTAGATGTACCATTGATTGGAAAGATAAACTAGGATATATCTTTATGTTCTTTATATTTTTGCATTTTTTTCTTCATAGGTTCATAGAAATAATTTTGAAAAAATTAGAACATAAGAATTATCGCTTAAAAATGAGAAAATTTCAGCAAGTCTAATCCCCTCTTCGTTGCCCTTTAGATTGCATCTCATACTTATCTAAACGATGTCATTTGACTAGGAAAAAACGCACATAAAAATCAAAGATTTAGAAAAATATTTACTAAAAGGTTGTGAAATATTTGAATATGTATTGATTAGACAAATATTTGATAGAAAATGAGCAATGCAGTGGATTTTGAATCAAGGAGTTTTGTGTTTTGAAAAGTAAAATACAAAAGTGAGTGGGAAGAAGAAGAATTTCTTTACTTATATGGAGTGTTAGGATTATAGAATTGATAATCCATCAAATTAGCCTCTATCTCTGTAAGTCACTCTCAAAAACGTCTTTGAATATATTAATATTTTAAATTAGTTCTTATATGTGTCAAACGTTTCTTAGTTTGGTTCCTCCGTTAGTCTATGTAAATAAAGTTAATATTACCGATGTGACATATTAATTGCCATGTCATTGACTTTTTTTTCTCTTTAAAATAATAACACATTCTTCTTCCAACTATTTATTCAGCAATTATCTCCATTTTTCTTCATAATTCATAATTTTGTTTTCCTATCCTTTATATTTGACTTACTACTAAACTTTATACACATTTACCTTTCAATACAAGAATTATATTTTTGTTTCTATGTTGTTCATATAACCAAAGACTTATTTGATACAAATTAGTGGTCATATAACCAAAGACTTATTTGATACAAATTAGTGGTCAAATACAAGGATAGACCTATTTGGGTGTTGTTCATACACACAACAACTCTAAACCAAAGATTCAACTCTAAATTATAATTTATTTTATTGGTGGTCAAATACAATTTGAATAAAGATATAAATTGATGAATATATTTTTAGTGTTATTCTTAGTTGAATGCACGCATTTATAATAAATATAAACTTCTAAACCAAAATAATCTATCAATATAGAATAAAATTTTAACTACACTATTTATCACACATGATATTCAAAATAACATCCAACATAACATCTAAAATATTAAGACAAATGCATTCAATATAACATTTAAAATATAATGATAATTCATAAATCGTAAGCATAAACATGTCATTTATATCCAAAATAATATTTAAAATATTGAAATCATCCATGAGATAAAGTTATAATATGCCATTTGAACGGAGTCAACTTTTGAACCTAAACGTAGATTTGATCACATAATTCCCAAACCAAAGATTTTTGTGGATTTAATTTCCAACCCAAACAAACAATCCCTAAACGGATAAAATGTTCAACCAAGTTAAAATAAAAACTTTCTTGGTAAACTTACAAAACTATCCTTTCAGAATTACAACTTCCTCACTTGCTAAATGACTTTCTCGAAAGCACTTCGGCTAAATTTTTAGTGAGAGAAAGTAAACAAAAAGAATTTTTAGAGAGAGTGAAAAGTGAGAAATGAAATCACGTTTCGAGATGTTGAAAAGAGTGGGAAGGGACCTCTATTTTTAGGCTAGAGGTTGACACAAAAAAGAAAAATATTTTTTGGCCTTTTATGACTTGCCAATTGATTGGAAACATATTCCAATCGATTGGTTTCCTTCAAATTAATTGATTACTAGGTTAAAATAGGAAGGAAAGATATTTAATTATTACACTTCATTAAGATGTTATCCTAATGATTTATGACACATTTTTGAACTGACCCAATTTATTGGGTTAAGGTGACAATCGATTGGGAAAGATAAAAATTTGCCAGAACTTTTCTGACAGATCCTAACTCATCTTGCACAACTTCAAGGCATTTTTGAAAATATTTTCTTGAGAAAATTAAGTCTAAAAACTTGTGAGTGTGTGTGTGTGCGTATGTGCGAGCAATGCGTGCGTGCATGTATGTGTGTGTGTGTGTGTGTGTGTGTGCGCGCGCGTGTGTGTGTGTGTGTGTTTATGTGTGTGTGTGTGTGTGTGCGTGTGTGTTTATATGTGTATGATATAGTCATGCATTTTTACGAGAATGCTCTTATGATTTTAAAATGTATTCAGTCTTACATGTCGAGGCAAGCTTTCATATACTTCAAGACTTGTCAGATACTTCATCCTTATAGACACTTGCTTGAGTTTCTTTGAGATGAGACTTGAGTTATATTCCATTTGGTTGCCATCATCAGAGAGTCAAGTTCATCAAACCCTAATATCATGGTTTGCATATTTAACTGCTTAACCGCTTTATGATTGACTTAAGTTATTATCATTATCAAGGGTATGTTCATCTTTAACAATTGTCATCATCAAACGCATATTCTATCACTGTTGAAGCGGTAAAGCAGCAAGCAAAAGTAAGTATTTTGATTTTTATCGTCTCCATAGGGATTAGTGCGATATCAACGTCGTTGAACGATCTATACGATTTTAAGCTTATGTTTGTAAGATTTGAATTTAAAGCTATGCTATGTAAAACAAATGAATAAATAAATAAAGCTTCGAAGAGATATGAGAGTTTTACAAGATTAAATTTCACCCACCGATCGACAATGTAATTTATCAACCAGTTATGGACAATCTAAACATTTATCAATATTATCACGTATTTCTCACAACAGGGTTCATGTCTAAACTTTCGTCGAGAGTTCAACCGTATTGTCTAATCGACGATCTCTTAGACTATCAAATAATACATAGCATTAAGATTTGATACTCACGCGAATGTTAATCTAAATATATGTCTAGAGTTTAGCATCTAACAGATAGTTATCCTTATGTTGTTTGCGTATGTGGGTATTTATCACGTTTATTATTTTATTTTCAAAAGAGTGTGTAAAAATGATTGGACTCTGGGAGGTTTTGTTTATTATACTCACCTAAGATTGTGACCCTTGTACCTACATATCACTCATCGGGTGATGAGGAATCAGAGCTCGGTAGTTCGGAGTAGAAAATGTTTGTGTGTTGGTTGATTTTATCTTTGAGAAAAGGGTTTTCGGAGTGATTCCGTAAGGAAAAAATGAGGTTTGATGGGTTGAGATGATTTTACCTTGAATAAGGGTTTATAAAAAGATTCGTTTGTGATTAGATCGCACTAAAGTCTATGGACGAAGGTGAATATTCTAGACAACAAGTCAAGCGTCTTGCGTCCAAAATAATCAGAGTAAGGGTAAGAATGATTCATTCTTACTCATTCTCCACCACTTAAGGCTCGTGGCGCACAATACTAATCGTAGTTTTAAGTATTTTGAATTTTAGTATGAAAATGCCACTCGACGTTGGATCAAGGGTTTGTTTATTTGATTATGAAATTGGGTAATGTTAAGCAACATGAATGCAAAGTAACTCACAAGAAAATAAAGGACCTCATTGTAAGGTATCCTAAAAGAAAGCCTTGTGTGTGCAAAAGTTACCTAAGCTAAACAAAGGATAATGATCTTACAAACATGTCCCCCTAAGGTGGTGCCATGATGCCATTCTTACAATTGGTATTTAAGTCATAGATGAAACCCAAAGTTGAAATCAAGTATCACAAAGATAAGGAAAAGGTTCTCCAAGAAAAGGTCTTAGGATGAGATCATCTAAGTCTGAGTTGATTAAATGGAATGAATTGTTTTTGATCTTATCATTTTATCATGTTTTTGTTGTTTTTAATGTATGATAAGAATAAAGATGAATGACAATAATAAAGATGCATGATGAGTTTATACAATGGATATGATGATGATGATGAGTACTTGAATGTAAATTACAAAGTAAAAAAACATAAAAGTAAATAACAAAATAATAATGATAATAACAATGGTTAATGGTAATCAAAGTTAGTAAAGTTAGGTTAAGTTAGTCTTTTGAACAAGGCTAACACTTGAAGATTATCTATCCTTAGGTCAATAGATTCAATATATGGCGCATTAGGGGATAACTTATCACTGATGCAAAGTATTTAAGATGATCAAATGATCAACTTACAATAGATTTGTAACAATGAAAGTTATGCAACTCCAGGTCCATTTATCAATAGATTGACAAAAGGAAGACTATACCAAACTTAAGGTTAAACGTTAATATTTCGATTAAGTTGTTAGGTTAATAAAGTTATAAGATTAGTATACAATATGAACACAATAGTAAAGGTTAGTGTACAACATAGACAAGTAAGTATAAGGGTTAGTGGGTTAGTATAAACCAAAAGAAACGACATGTATCATATGAAATCAACAAGTTAGTATGTATAAGCAAGGCTTCATATACATGTCAAATGACCCAAGTTGGTTGATGTATGGGCAACCTGTAACACCCTTCTAAAATACCCCAAATATTTAATTAAAATAACAATATATATCAATCAGAGTAAATATGCAATTAAGGGTGTCACACAATCATTACACACCATTCACCATAATAACTGTCATGCTCTTTTATTAAAACAGAGTAAACACTTGCATAATACGCAGCGGATAGAGACCAATTAAATCATGCAAAACATGTAACACATTACATGTAAAATGGTTCACAACCAACAATAAAACATTTAAAACATCCCATCCCGATGTTACATCTACCAGAGCATGACCCACTAAGGAACTACACTAGACTCCAAGCACTAGCTCCTACTCAATCACTGCTCGTTACCTGAAACATAGTTGTAAGGGTGAGTTCCTCAATCGATATAATAAGCATTATAAAATATCATGCAATGTTAAGTAATTTAACACATTTCATCACCCGAATCAGATTACACATTCAGCAACGACAATATCAACTCAATCATACTCAACATCAACACAACACGCAACACACAACACACGTATAATACTGGAATACATCCATTCATATCATACGCCATACATACATTATGCAATGAGACTCCATGCATGCGGTACCGACTATTCGTGAACATACAGTTCAACCTCACCGATCAAATCCAGATCCGGCTACCAAGCCCACTAGTCCCACTCACTTGAGACCTAGTGACTCACTCACTAATTCCTCACCATGGGAATTAGCTACCACCCCAAGGGCCATGCTATGCACGCTAATTCACCTAGCATGCAAACATCAACAACAGTCCATAATGACTAACTCACTAATTCCTCACTATGGGAATTAGCTACCACCATAAAGGCCACAATATGCTTGCTAAATCACCTAGCAATGCAAAATCATCAACAATAATCCACAATGGACATATGCTCACACTCTAAGCCATAAACAGTCCATTCACAATTGCATACATAACATATACATTCACAGCATTATGCATACCATCATACATCATCAACACATGTATCAAAACATCATATCATGTCAAATAATTAATCACAGTATTAGCACACTCCACTAATACCTATACTGCTCAAAACAGCGGGAATTGATCCCTATTACATCATACGCCAATATAGGCCAAACACCAATTATGCACACATTATTCAAATATTAATTTTTCACTTTTCCAACAGTGTTAACCGGTTAACGCTCTGGGTTAACCGGTTAACGCAACACAGAACACGCTTTCTGGCAAAACTCAACAGTGTTAACGCCCTGGGTTAACCGGTTAACGCAAACAGAACAACAATTTTCACAAATCACAACAGTGTTAACCGGTTAACGCCCTGGGTTAACCGGTTAACGCAAGCAAAACAACAATACTTCACAATTCCTAACAGTGTTAACCGGTTAACACCCTGGGTTAACCGGTTAACGCAAGACAGAAAGCTGTTCCTGCGCTAACACGAAGCAGAATGCAGAATTCTCCGCATTTTCCGCCGTTGGAGGACTTCCGGACCTCCGATTCCGATTCCGTAAAAAGCTATACGTTCGGGAAATCACAACTCACACAAATACAGATTCAATTACAGCTTTAACACAACTTATCCAACACAATTTTTCAGCATTCAACATCCCAATTAGGGTCAATTCAACGGTTTATCACTACCCATTACATGTTAACCCATAATACCCATTAAACGACGATAAACCCCCCTTATCTGAGTTAATACGGCAATCCCTAAGCTCCAATCTTTTCCGTTCTTCAACCCTTGCTCTCTTGCTCTCCTTCTTTGCCCTTTCTCCCTTTTCAGCCGCTTCTCTGTTTTTCACGTAAAACCCTCTTTACCAAAATGAAACTCTTTTCTTATTTCCCACTTATATACTTTCCAATAATTATTATTCCAATAATAATAATAATAATCCAATAATTCCAATTACCTAATTAAATTAATAAATATAATATTAACTTAAATTAAATAATTATCTTATTTTTATCGGGGTGTTACAACTCTCCCCCACTAAAAGAGTTTTCGTCCTCGAAAACGTACCTCAAGCGAATAACTCTGGATAAGACTCCTTCATCTGACTCTCAAGTTCCCAAGTCACATTGCCACCTGCTGGTCCTCCCCAAGCTACCTTCACCAAGACAATCTCTTTACCCCGCAACTGCTTCAACTCTCGATCCTCGATCCTCATAGGTGATGTTTCAACAGTCAGGTTATCTTTCACCTGTACATCATCCACTTGGACCACATGCGACGGATCAGGAATGTACCTCCTCAACTGAGACACATGGAAAACCTCATGCAAATTCGCAAGTGACGGCGGTAAAGCGATACGATAGGCTACCTCCCCTATCCTCTCCAAAATCTGATAAGGACCAATAAATCGAGGTGTCAACTTCTTCGACTTCAAAGCTCGACCAACTCCAGTTATCGGAGTAACACGAAGAAACACATGATCCCCCTCTTGAAACTCAAGTGACTTCCTCCTCTTGTCGTGATAACTCTTCTGACGACTCTGAGCAATTCTCATCTTCTCCTGAATCATCTTAATCTTTTCCGTAGTTTGTTGAACAATCTCCGGTCCAACCACAGCACTCTCACCGGACTCATACCAACATAAAGGCGTCCGACATCTCCTACCATACAAAGCTTCAAACGGTGCCATACCAATGCTCGAATGAAAACTATTGTTGTAGGTAAACTCAATCAAAGGTAAATAACAATTCCAAGCACCTCCCTTTTCCAAAACACAAGCCCTCAAAAGATCCTCTAGTGACTTAATCGTCCTCTCAGTCTGACCATCAGTCTGCGGATGATATGCAGAACTCAATCTCAGCTTAGTTCCCAAAGCCTTCTGCAAACCTTCCCAAAACTTCGATGTAAATCTAGGATCTCTGTCCGAAACAATACTCGACGGAATACCATGCAAACTTACAATTTTCTCAATATACAACTCAGCAAATCTCTCTAACGGATAATCCATTCCGATCGGAATGAAATGAGCCGATTTCGTCAATCTATCAACAATCACCCAAATAGCTTCAAAATTCTTACTTGTCCTCGGTAAACCAGAAACAAAATCCATACTGATACTATCCCACTTCCACTCTGGAATAGCCAACGGTTGCATTAGCCCAGACGGCTTCTGATGCTCAATCTTTGACTTCTGACAAGTCAAACAAGAACAAACAAAACTACCTGCTTATTCTGCATCAACACACCACCCAAACCCAACAATGAAGCATCACAGTAAACCTCAAATGATTCCGACGAACTCGGTAATATCAGAATAGGAGCAGTAGTCAACCTTCTCTTTAACTCTTGGAAACCTTCTTCACATTTTGAGTCCCAAACAAACGCTTGCCCCTTTCTAGTCAACATCGTCAACGGTAACGCCAACTTAGAAAATCCCTCGATGAACTTCCTATAATAACCAGCCAAACCAAGAAAACTCCTTATCTCAGAAACTGACTTCGGAGCTTCCCACTTAGATACCGCTTCTATCTTAGAAGGATCAACAGCAACACCATCTCTTGAAATCACATGACCAAGAAAACTAACCTCTTCTAACCAAAATTCACACTTTGACAGTTTAGCAAATAACTTCTTTTCTCGTAGAACTCCTAAAACCACTCTCAAATGCTCAGCATGCTCTTCTTCAGATTTCGAATACACCAAAATATCGTCAATAAACACCACAACAAACTGATCTAGGTACGGATGGAAAATCCTATTCATATACTCCATAAACACTCCAGGCGCATTAGTCACACCAAAAGGCATTACAGAATACTCATAATGTCCATACCTTGTTCTGAAAGCAGTCTTCTGAATATCCTCAGTCTTCACACGTATCTGATGATACCCCGATCTCAAATCTATTTTGCTGAACACACTCGCACCAACCAACTGATCCATCAAATCATCAATCCTCGGCAAAGGATACCGATTCTTGATCGTCACTTTATTCAGTTGCCTGTAGTCCACACACAACCTCATAGTACCTTCTTTCTTCTTAACCAATAACACTGGTGCACCCCACGGTGACACACTCGGACGAATAAATTTCTTATCCAACAGATCTTCCAACTGACTCTTCAATTCAGTTAACTCAACAGCAGACATACGGTACGGAGCCATCGACACCGGCCTAGTACCCGGTACCAAATCAATCGAGAACTCAACTTCACGCTCTGGCGGTAATTCATTCACTTCTTCCGGAAACACATCAGGAAAATCACACACCACAGCTAGATCGCAAATCACCAGTTTATCTTTAGCCTCCAAAGTCGCTAACAGCATAAACAACTCTGCCCCATCTGCTACCGCCTCATTCACCTGCCTCGCTGATAGAAACAAATCCTTTCCTTCCTCAATCTCGGGAAAGATCACAGTCTTATCAAAACAGTTGATATAAACTCGGTTAAACACCAACCAGTTCATACCCAAGATAACATCAATCTGCACTAGTGGAAGACACACGAGGTCCATTCCAAAGTCTCTACCAAAAATACTCAAAGGACACTTTAAACAAACTGAAGTAGTAGTCACTGAACCCTTCGCAGGAGTATCAATCACCATACTTCCATGCATCTCAGATATCTCTAACTTAAGTTTCACAGCACAATCCAAATATATAAAGGAATGAGTCGCACCTGTGTCAATAATAGCTACAAGAGGAAAGCCATTAATATAACACGTACCTCGGATCAAACGATCATCTGCAAAAGTCTCAGAACCCGATAAAGCAAAGACCTTGCCTCCCGACTGGTTCTCTTTCTTCGGCTTAGGACACTGTGGACTGATATGACCCACCTCTCCACAGTTGAAACAAGTCACAGTCTTCGACCGGCACTCTGCAGCCAAATGACCACCTTTTCCACACTTGAAACACTTCCTCTCAGCACTGGTACACTCATGGACACGATGTCCAGCCTGACCACATCTGTAACACTTAGCAGGGGCACTAGTCTCCCCCACTAGGCCTCTTCATCCCACTCTGTCTCTGGAAACCTTTGCCAACTGCATACGGTTTCCCACGATCATTCTGATTCTTGCCTTTCCTATCAACCCTCTGCTGATAGCTTTCCGCTCTGGCCTTGGTATCCTGTTCAAAAATCCTGCAACAGTCAACCAAATCAGAAAACACTCTAATCCGCTGATACCCAATAGCCTGCTTGATCTCGGGACGTAACCCGTTCTCAAACTTCACACATTTTGAAAATTCCCCAGTAGCCTCATCATAGGGAGTGTAATACTTCGACAGCTCTGTGAACTTAGCAGCATACTCAGTAACAGACCGGTTGCCCTGCTTCAATTCCAAGAACTCTATCTCTTTCTTTCCTCTGACATCCTCTGGAAAGTACTTCCTCAGGAATCTCTCTCTGAACACAGCCCAAGTGATCTCAGCATTCCCAACAGATTCCAACTCAGTGCGGGTAGCAACCCACCAATCATCTGCTTCCTCTGACAGCATATGCGTACCGAACCTGACCTTCTGGTTATCGGCACACTCAGTCACTCGGAAGATCCTCTCGATCTCCTTTAACCACTTCTGAGCGCCATCTGGATCGTATGCTCCCTTGAACATTGGAGAATTGTTCTTCTGGAACTCACTCAGTTGACGAGCAACTCCCATTCCCACAACATTCGGATTTCCCCCAAGTACTCCAGCTAGCATACCCAGAGCCTCAGCAATCACAGCATCGTCTCTTCCTCTTCCAGCCATCTCTGAGTTAATCCAACAAGATAAAACAATAAGTATTGATAGGGTTACACAACACCTATCCCGTACAGGGAAAACAGAATAATTACGACTCGACTCGACCGACTATGCTCTGATACCACTAATGTAACACCCTTCTAAAATACCCCAAATATTTAATTAAAATAACAATATATATCAATCAGAGTAAATATGCAATTAAGGGTGTCACACAATCATTACACACCATTCACCATAATAACTGTCATGCTCTTTTATTAAAACAGAGTAAACACTTGCATAATACGCAGCGGATAGAGACCAATTCAATCATGCAAAACATGTAACACATTACATGTAAAATGGTTCACAACCAACAATAAAACATTTAAAACATCCCATCCCGATGTTACATCTACCAGAGCATGACCCACTAAGGAACTACACTAGACTCCAAGCACTAGCTCCTACTCAATCACTGCTCGTTACCTGAAACATAGTTGTAAGGGTGAGTTCCTCAATCGATATAATAAGCATTATAAAATATCATGCAATGTTAAGTAATTTAACACATTTCATCACCCGAATCAGATTACACATTCAGCAACGACAATATCAACTCAATCATACTCAACATCAACACAACACGCAACACACAACACACGTATAATACTGGAATACATCCATTCATATCATACGCCATACATACATTATGCAATGAGACTCCATGCATGCGGTACCGACTATTCGTGAACATACAGTTCAACCTCACCGATCAAATCCAGATCCGGCTACCAAGCCCACTAGTCCCACTCACTTGAGACCTAGTGACTCACTCACTAATTCCTCACCATGGGAATTAGCTACCACCCCAAGGGCCATGCTATGCACGCTAATTCACCTAGCATGCAAACATCAACAACAGTCCATAATGACTAACTCACTAATTCCTCACTATGGGAATTAGCTACCACCATAAAGGCCACAATATGCATGCTAAATCACCTAGCAATGCAAAATCATCAACAATAATCCATAATGGACATATGCTCACACTCTAAGCCATAAACAGTCCATTCACAATTGCATACATAACATATACATTCACAGCATTATGCATACCATCATACATCATCAACACATGTATCAAAACATCATATCATGTCAAATAATTAATCACAGTATTAGCACACTCCACTAATACCTATACTGCTCAAAACAGCGGGAATTGATCCCTATTACATCATACGCCAATATAGGCCAAACACCAATTATGCACACATTATTCAAATATTAATTTTTCACTTTTCCAACAGTGTTAACCGGTTAACGCCCTGGGTTAACCGGTTAACGCAACACAGAACACGCTTTCTGGCAAAACTCAACGGTGTTAACGCCCTGGGTTAACCGGTTAACGCAAACAGAACAACAATTTTCACAAATCACAACAGTGTTAACCGGTTAACGCCCTGGGTTAACCGGTTAACGCAAGCAAAACAACAATACTTCACAATTCCTAACAGTGTTAACCGGTTAACACCCTGGGTTAACCGGTTAACGCAAGACAGAAAGCTGTTCCTGCGCTAACACGAAGCAGAATGCAGAATTCTCCGCATTTTCCGCCGTTGGAGGACTTCCGGACCTCCGATTCCGATTCCGTAAAAAGCTATACGTTCGGGAAATCACAACTCACACAAATACAGATTCAATTACAGCTTTAACACAACTTATCCAACACAATTTTTCAGCATTCAACATCCCAATTAGGGTCAATTCAACGGTTTATCACTACCCATTACATGTTAACCCATAATACCCATTAAACGACGATAAACCCCCCTTACCTGAGTTAATCCGGCAATCCCTAAGCTCCAATCTTTTCCGTTCTTCAACCCTTGCTCTCTTGCTCTCCTTCTTTGCCCTTTCTCCCTTTTCAGCCGCTTCTCTGTTTTTCACGTAAAACCCTCTTTACCAAAATGAAACTCTTTTCTTATTTCCCACTTATATACTTTCCAATAATTATTATTCCAATAATAATAATAATAATCCAATAATTCCAATTACCTAATTAAATTAATAAATATAATATTAACTTAAATTAAATAATTATCTTATTTTTATCGGGGTGTTACACAACCTATCCATGCTTCAAAGTACCATGGATGAACACTTGATCATCGATTAGTAGGTTTGACACATGTAAGGTTCAAGCAACCCTAAACAATACAGCATCATGACAAGTGTAGACTTCATTAACCCTAAGGTTCAAGACCTCATAAGTCCATGCAAAAATGTCCAAATTACTTGAAACAAAGCATAAATAAATACTAGAGACAAAAATAATAGGGGTCTTTGTTGAAAATATTTTCAGAATAAATAAAATAAGGGGTGTAAAAAATAAAAATAAAATGGAAATAATTGAGGTGAAAATAAATAAAATAGAAGTGATATAAATAAAAAGGGGCAAAAATGCACACGCTGGGGGTTGAACCCTTGGCCTTGGGGTCATAGAGGGATCAACCCCTTTTCCCACTGGGTCAAGCGTTTTATTGTGATAACAAATGCGCTAAATAGAATAAACAATAAAACAACAATTAAAAATGAAAACGCGCGATGATTAACCAACTAGAGTGGGACATGGCTTGTTTTTGAATTCGAAATTTTGCGCGAGGTAATGACTCAGAGTCGTCTTCAACCTCCAAACTTCAAAAATTAAAACTTCTGAGAACGTGTTTTTAACCAGATGTTAACATGGATTCATCTTACCCAATCATAAACAAACTAACCTCCACACTCATGAGCCATTGTTTGGCTCTGTGGAGTACTTATGCACGAACCAGATGAACAACTTTGACCTAGTTTAAAAATTAAATGATGGATATTGGTTAATCAAAGCTCAAAGTTTAGGGTTAATGATCAATGATGAATTTCAAGTTGAATGGTAACTCGTTTGAGAGATGGGAGTGAGTGGAACTACCTAATCAGAATCGATATCAGAGTGGTGTTCTGATGACTTAGCTCAGCTTAGGTGAGGCTTAGGGAAGGTGAGTTAGGACTTGGGAAAGTTTAAGTGAAGTTCAGAGATGGATTCTGGGTGGTTATTTGGGATTGAAATGCTTTGAAACTTAAAAAATGAAACTCTATTTTTGGAGGTTTAGATCGAGTATGCAACATGGTTTTTGTGGCTTTGGAAGCTTGTAAAATGAAGGGGAAACCTTCCCTTATTTATAGGGAAGGTGTTGGGATGGATTAGAGGGAAGAATATGAAGGTTTGCTCAGAAAAGGGAGGTGGCTCAAAGCATGCTCAAGGTTGGACTTAGGGAGGCATGCGTGGCTGCCTTATGACCTTAATTGCACTCCATACCAATTAGTTTTGGTCCTTATCATTGATTAGTAATAGACAAAGGGATTGAAGGAGAATTATGTTTATTTTGCTTTTTGCCATTTTGGAAAAAAATCCACTTTTCACATGAGATTGAGTTTTTCTGATTTGTGAGTTGTTGGCATCCGAGTTTACTTCTAAACGTACCACACTACCATATGAAATGTGTTTGGGGACTCTTGGGATCATATCAAAGTGGTTTGAGGGCTTGGTGAATGAAATTGAAAAATCTGACTTGGGCATGTCTGGTTTGTGCATCAGGATAATCTTCAACATTTGAACCAAGGCCAAATGAAATTGTCTTGTATATTTTGTCCAAAACTTGTGCCAAATGTTCCTTGTCATCTCCTTGATTAGATGCAAAGATAACCAGGTAAAAAGGATTGTGGTTTGAAAATGGAAATGTGGTGAAGTAGTGGTCTTGGTCATGTTTTAGGGCATAGTAGGCATGTTGGACCAGCTTGGCCAATGCAAAAATGGAGGTTCTTACTCAATGAGTTAGGTCTTGGACCTTGAAACAAAGTTCAAGAGGAAATTATTTAGGACATTTGGATCAAAGAATATCTTAAAAATCTTGTGATATGAGAAAGTTATGGTCTTTGGAACTTTCCATAGGTCATTCATGCCAAAATGTGACCAACCAACATGACCTAAAAATGTGATTTTGTGATTTATTGATTTTTAAGGAACGATGATGGATGTTTAAAGCTCATAGGATCATATAATGATGTGAAATGAGGCTTGGATCCTTGTGGGGTGATTTTTATTCAAGTTCATGGGTGGATCAAATTCCTTGAAAGTTCAAAAACCATGATCAAACCAAGTACTTGTAACATGTATTGGATGAGTGTCTAAATGGTGGATTTTGATTGTAATAGACATGAATTTATGTTGAATGAGTGGTGGGTGATTGGATTATCAAAATGAAGCAAGGTC
Source organism: Lathyrus oleraceus (assembly GCF_024323335.1). NCBI lineage: Eukaryota > Viridiplantae > Streptophyta > Magnoliopsida > Fabales > Fabaceae > Lathyrus > Lathyrus oleraceus. The sequence goes on from NC_066580.1 coordinate 473,813,045, forward strand.
AATGATCTAGGGACTCCCAAATTAGGGTTTCTTGAGCCATAAGTTTTATCAAGAACCAAGATCGAATGAATTAGGGTTTGGTGATGCAAGGGTAATATCAAGATGTTTTAAAGGTGTAAGGCATGAACAAAATTTGGATTTTAGGGGTCGTCAATTACATGGTCAAGATCCATGGTGAACCATGACTTGTGCAAGCCAAATGAGGGTCAAGAGCTAGGGTTAGGGTCCTTGGGTGACCAGATGACTCTTGAGGCATCTTCAAAGGGGAATCACCATTCAAATTGGGTTTGGAGAGTGAGTGAGATGAGTTGAGTGATATTATAAGCTTTGTTGGATGCTTAAGCATAGAGATTAGGATTAAGGTGGCTTGGGAATTACCCCAACATGGCCAGAGGGTCTTGAGGCTTCACAGATGAACCCCGTGCCTTGATTTTGTGGATATTATGGACTGTTAAGTATAAATGCATATGAGATGACATGTATGGGATGTATGCTCATGAATTAGGGCTCAAGAAGGTGATGTGAAGGTAGGGTAAATTTGAGGGTGTGATAGATGAAAATGGAAAGGAGTGAAAGGCAGAATCAAGCCAATTACATGGGATCATTCTATCCTCAAATGAAAGGACTAAAAATATGACGCGTCGAGGGTTAACCTATCATTGATGCAAAATATTGAAGATGATTCATAATAATCCATCAACAGTTTTAGATCAAACAAAATTGATCAACCTCAAGTCCATCTATAAATGGTTTGAGATGACGAAGAACATATCAACCAAGAAATCAAGTCAACTCAAAACATCAAGAGGTCAACAAAAATCAAAATAAAATGAATAAAAATGATTTATTTATTTAATTAAATAAAGAAAATAAAAGAAAAAATCTCAAAGAGAGGTCAAAGCATCAAATAAAAGTCTAAGAAAAATGTGGAAGGTCAATAAAAATAGGATAAGTTTGACCCTAAAGGTTGAGATCAGAAATGTTTTTAAATGATTAAAATAAAAATACAAAAGTAAATTAAGTGAAAAATAAAAGAAAATAAACATTTAATGCAAAAATGATTTTAAAAAATATGCAAAAGTAATGTGTGAGAGAAAATATTTTTATGAAATAATGAAAAAAAGTTGGACTAAAAAATAATAAAGGAGATATTTAAAATTAATTTTGAAAGAAGAAGGAATTAAAAATAAAATGACACAAAAATTAAAACAAGTGAAAAAACAAGAGCCACTAGATTTGACTACTAAAGCCTAGTCAGCTAATCATGTGGTCAAGATTCAAAGTCAAAACGCGTTCACCATGGGGATCATTGCACCGGATCACAACAGATAAAAATATTTAAAAAAACACGTGATGCAACATGATTGGTTATATATTTGAAAATTGGAGTGAAATGTTTGAAACACAAGGGAAGCATGGTCGTCTTCAACCTCAGTTTAGAATTTTGCAAAGTCATGAACTCGTGTTTTTACCATGAATCAAGCATGGATTCAGATGTGAAACACTTCATCATTTATGTCTCCCTAATTCTGAGCAGGGATAATTTTCTCAGAAACTCGAAGAACCTTAGTTCTTAAAAGTAAAATTAAATGGTTAATATCAAAAAGAAATGGAAAAGAGGTTAGGGCTTTTGATTAGTGGAACCTCACGAAGAGAACGGTAACTTGCTTGCTTTAAATGGTAACTCGTATCTACCTTCTTGATTGAAGCTTTAGAAGTCAACAATGGTGGATCCAGAAGTTAGGTTGCAGAAGGATTCAGACCAAAGAAAAGCTTCAAACACCTTCAGCGGATGCCAGTGAAGGATTCAGGGCGAAGAACTGGAAGGAAAAGAGCTTTAGTCGAAAAAGAGGGTGTCTGGTTATTTGAGGTATCGGGCTTCAAGTGTTTCAGAGTTTAATTGGCTCTCAAAGCTTGAAAATGAATGTAATAGCTTCCACTACTTATAGCGGATGAAATGGGATCGGAATACGTGTGAAATTGGCTCGAGTTCGTGTGAATTGAGTGGGAAATTTTCAGATCCCGAACTCGTGCATTTGAAGCTTTTCAGGTCGTTTCAATTTGCCATCAGATGTGTTTGGTCATATGTAATTGATTTGCATGCGTGAGAAGTGGTCCCAAAGTGTTTTGTACAAGTTTCAACATTATAGGTCATGGACCAAAACAAAGTTGGATCACCAAGTTCAAGCTTAGATCAAATTCAATCCACTCGTGCATTTTGTGATTTTCTTTGAGCCAAATGTTCACTTCATTGAGTAGAATAAGATGCAAAAAAAATATCAATCCAAGAGGAGCTTTTAGTGAAAGTTATGTGCATGTGAAGTTGAGACGGTGACCTAAAAAATGGGCTAGGCAAATGGTCAATCACTTTGCAGCATGCTAGGTCATATTGAGGTCCAAAGTTAATGATGCCATAACTTCTAGTTCCCTCATGCAATTTGAGCCAAACTTGACTCAAATGATATTTTCTATAAGCTTAACACAATGCAAAAGGAATAAGGCCAAAAAGATAATAAATTTGAAAATGAAAAGAGTGAAAAGTATGGGTCATGACATGGTTTTGGCCCAAATTGGAAACTTGCCAAATAGCACAAATGTGGTCTTAAATGGATGTCAAAATAAACATGTTATTTGGATAAAAATTGAAAAATTTATAGAGCTTTGACCAAAAGTAAGGCATACTTGCAAATTAGGTCAACCACACTTACACACCTTTTGCAAACTTGATATTTTCTTGCATTCCAAGTCATGATAATGATGTAATGAGAAAACCATGATGAAAACATGATTAGTGCTTGAGTTAGCTTGAAGATGACTTGAAGATTGAGTGATGTGGAATGGATATAAACACATGAACCACCTAAGAAATAATATGATCAAACTTGCATTTTCCATGGCCTAAAAGACCTTTGTCTCGCCTTGATTTGAAACATGATTACCTACATAAATGACAATAGAAAACAAGAACCATATCTCAATGGAATTAAGGTTAGTTGACAAATAAACTAAAGTGGCACCCTAGTGTTAAGATACAAACCACAATGTGGCCATGCTTGAGGCCATGACCAAATGCAATGGTGATGTATGATATGGTTTAGATGTATGCAAATGAGGTATGCACAAAGGGAAAAAGGAGGATAAATTTGGGGGTATGAAGGATGCTCCTATTTAATCATCTTTAAACTGAATGTGTGAATTGCATTAGCTTTTCGAATGTTCGAGGTAAAAGAGGAGTAAATACAAGAGTAACCAAAAATTTGCCCAAGAAAGGGAAATTACAAAGGGAAAAAGATAAACCGGTTGGTTTAATCTGCTGGGGATAAACTGAAATATTCCGCCGGGGAGATAAATCTGTTGTAAGAGGAATGTTATGCATTATTGTATGGTTGTAATGCATGATTGTCTATTTATGATGTGTATGCAATGAAATAGCAAAGTAAGGTTGGTTGGAGGAAAGATATACTTTGACTCAGCGGTATAAAAAATCAGGGAACTCTACAGGGGGAAGTTTCTAGATTGCCACTGCTACTGGGGGAAAAAGCCTGTTGGCTGAAGATTACCATCTAACTCTGCTTGGGGAAGGAAGCGTGCATGACTGGTTTGAGAAAAAACGAGTGTTAATCATAGGCTATTGATAGTTCACTAGGGGTTTTCAAAAATCAAAATGAGACCTAGGGCTTTTCCTTTTGATTTAGATTTTTATTATTATCAAAGTTTTATAGCATTATGCAATCAAGATTTCCAGTTAATTTGCAAACAAAACAGCAGAAAAATAAAACATGAGAATTTATTGAATAACAACTGAATTTATTGATTGTGGAAAATTTTGTACATGTAGACTGTGTACAAGGATGCAAAAATCCTTAAAGAGGAGATTTGCAAAAATTGAAAAACAAATTAAATAGGAAATGGGAAATGTGTTTGACTTTCCACTGGTCGCAACATTGGTTGTCATTCAATGTAATACTGAGATCCAACAATTTGCTTCAATTGACGATGATTGGACTGACCCGATGTCGCTTGAGGTCAAGCTGAGAGTCAGGCTGAGAGTGAGAATATGCTCAAAAGATACCATCAGAATACAGTCAAATGCCCTTATCCCTAACATTTGCGTGGAATTTTTTATTCTTTTGTCGACCGGGATGCCACTTTTGCCTAAGTCGCCCTTTCGGGTTTTCAACTTAGCGGGTTATTTTTGTTTAATCCCTAACTTTTGCATGGATATTTCTTTTTTTTTGTCCATCGGGATAACCATTTTTTCCTAGATTGGTTCTGACGAGTTCCAATCTAGCGGACTTGACTCTTTTATTTTGTTAGGCATAATATTTTTTGACTATATCTGAGGTCACTGGCATCGACAAGTCATCCCCATCCATTATGGTGAGAATGAGAGCCTCTCTTAAGAAGGCCTTCTTTATAACAAAAGGCCCTTCATAGTTGGGAGTCCACTTGCCCCGAGGATCCGAGTGTATGGGAGAAACTCTTTTGAGCACAAGTTCACCAACTTAGAATGAGTGAGGAAGAATATTCTTCTCAAAAGCTCTCTCGAGGCATCGTTGGTACAACTGACCATGAAAAATGGCCATCAGCTGATCATATATGGGTTGCACCCACTCAGCCTCATCGAGGTCTGATTACATGATGACCCTTAGAGAAGGGATTTCAACTTCAATAGGTAGGACAACCTTCATTCCATATACTAGCGAATAAGGAGTTGCCCTAGTAGAAGTACGTACTAAAGTTCTATAGCCGTGTAGAGAAAGGTTACTAGTGTGAAAGTCTAACCATCTGAGATGCAATCCAAGTTGAATTATTTATTTACTACATAGTTTCATTACCAGTAGAAATTTACTTGAAATGTTATTCAAATTAGCAGCAGTTTTAACACCATAAATTCGCCTGCAATTTTTGTTGGGTTATAGTTAGTCTAATAGTGGCTTTTCTATTATCAACTGGAAGTAGAATATTTGAACCATTAATCATTTAATATCATATTTAACTTTGACAAATTTGAAATATCTAACCTGTTATAACTTTATCCTCCATCCAACGGCACATTTAACATATATTTGATTTTTTCGCCTCTTATAATCTTTACAGTTCCTGCACTTTTGTGTCTATAGGAGATAAGCAATGCAGACTAATTTCATTACATGCTATAAAAGTTGAATAACAACACTTCAAGTGTGTTGTCATATTTCTGTTAAATAAATAACTCAGGGAAGAAATTAATAACTTGGACTGCAGGACAATTGGTTAGATGACTAAAATAACGACCTTGGGGGATTGGGTTCATGTCAAAATTTTATTGTATATATAATTCAATAATTTCTTCTATAATTAATTAGTATTTACTTAAAATTTTAATTAAAAAAGTAATTTAAAATAGTTTAATTGTTCATTACAAAAAATTAGAACTTTTTATTTTATTTTTAAATATTATAATTAAATAATACTCTAACATTATTTTTTATTTTTTAAGTATATGACATGACAAAATTATATGATATGATGTCACATGGGTCATTATCATATAAAAAATATATATTAAATAGAGGGATTAAAAAACTGATTTTTTAAAAGGGACTAAAACATTAATAAAATCAAAATAAAATGATCAAAAATACATTTAAACAAATATGAAACATTTAGCATTTTTATTTATGCATCAAATTCAATAGTATTATGTGTGGTGATTATATCGAGAAAATTTAAAATTCACATAAAAAGAGAAAAAATATGATTAAAGTTTATTAAAAATGCTATGATCTCTTTAAAATTTAATTTTGTTAGAATGTGTTAAATCAATATAGAACTTTAACATGACGAGTCTAAAACCCTAGTCTGAAGAGTGAAAAAAATATTACATTTCGAAGTAATGGTGCAAAATAAAAATCAAAAATCAAAATACTTAATCAACTAACAAAAACTTAATTATTAAAAAAGTTAATTGTGTTTAAGTTATAAAAATTAATAAATTATTTTTAAGTTTAGGAATATATAATATATATTTTTTATTTTTCTATTTATTTTTAAACTTTTTCTCCAAATAGTATATCTAATTTATTATATTTTTCACATTTTCTCTTTTCTTATTCTCTATAACCTATTCTATCTTCTCGCTTTCTCTTCAGGATTAAATACATTATTAATGTTGATTAACCAACTTCAATTCACGATTTTTTTATATTTTTTTAAAATAGTCATATTTCCAAAAAAAATATCAAAATAATCATTTTTCAAACAAAAAAATTCGACCCCAAAAAGAGGTGCCACAGACAGGGGCACATGCATTCTTATTTTGATCTAAGGTGCCATAGGATATGGTGCCTGCATTCATGTCATGCCACTATCTATGGCGCATGCACGCATCCTCTTGAAGCGTACGCTATAGCTAGTGACTATTGTGTTGTTTTGTTTTTTCTATAATTATTTTAATAATAAAATAATATTAAATAAATGGAAAATGAAAAACAAATTATAATATTATTCAATCAAATAGAATTACACAACGATTAGATAAATTTAATGACTTGCTCGATCGTAATGCCCACCGATCCCACACTTCGGCACATTCTCTTGCCTTCGAGGTCTCACACGATTTTCCTGAGGTGTTCGGGGTCTCCTAGTATTTTCCTGAAGCAAAAGTGGTTGGTGCGAGGATCCTAACATATCCAACAAATTTTTAATCATTTCTTCCTAGTAGCTGGCGTTGTTGTAATCGAGTTTGGTGCCCATGTTATCGTAGTTGGATCGTATTGGTTGGGTTACATGTGGGTGAACTGGTTGGTTGAATTGGGACGTTGAATCATTTTGGAAATGAAGCAGTGGTTCTTGTGGTGTTTGAAAGGTGATCACACTGAATCACACCGCGTATTTGACTCGGATTGCACATGTTTATTAGGTCTTTATTATCATTTTGCTTGTGTTATGCTTTCTTTTGTGTTGTTTTCAGGTATTTAACTCTTTCAGGACCTTTGTAGAAGAAACGAAGCAAAAAGACAAAAAAAATAGGGTTTTCGGCAAATATTGTACTCGTGGCGTTCTGCATAGCGGCCGCTATAGGAGAAGCCATGACACATCAGCCCTCAACCAGGAGGAAACTGCCACGATCCCATGAACTTCCCCATTTACTCACATAGCGCGCGCCATGGAGAGGTGGTGGGCGCCACCTTTGAATTCCACATTCCCACTAAAGAGCAGTTGAAGGGCATCCTGGTCTTTGCATGCTGTTGAGTTCCTCTATAAATAGGTCGTTCTAGTTCACTTCCAAATCATCCAACTTAGTTTACAACACTAAGACTATACTATCATCTGTAAAAGCGGTAATCTGTCACATCGAGGGGTTATCGCATCTTAGTGTAATTGAGTTGGAGCACTTTGATTTTGCCGTCATCTTTATTTTCAAAGTCAAAGGTTCATTTACTTCCTTGTACCAGATTTAAAGCCTCCATTTGGAGCAGGTTCTAATTTAATCGCCTTTTTATTTTACTTGTCATGCCTTACTTTATTTAATTCCTTGTCATGTTTTACTTTATTTAATTTCCTGCCATTGTCTTTACTTTATTTAACTTCCTGCCATTGTCTTTACTTTATTTAATTTCCTGCCATTGTCTTTACTTTATTTAATTTTCTCGCCATTATCTTTATTGCTCGTTTTAATTGTTTTACACGCTTTACTTGTTCTTCACGCCTTACATTCTAAACTTCTTTTCATCATGTTCAATATCGTTGTATTTGTTTGTATTACCATGTCTGGCTAAATCTTTCAAAGGTTAGAATGTAAGGATCGCGGTTAAAGAGATGTTTCACATATTGCATCTGTAGAAATGCTTTAGGGGATGTTTTTATTTTTAATTCGAGTTTTCTGAAATAAACTTGGTTAATTTTAACTACTCAAGGAGTGCGAAAGCACCCTGGCTTAGTTAACTAGGAATTTTTATCACTTTAAGGAAAAACGATTTTTGAAACTGTTTTCGGACGCGTTGATAGATTTAAAATCAGGAAACTCCTTGGGTAAACCTTCCGAATCAAAATCACTTTTCAACTAAGCTTACGAGTCTTATTTCTTAAAAATAGGTTTACTACTTTATCATTTTGCGCACCTTTTATAAGTGACAATAAAAGACCTTAATTTAAGGGTAAACTCGGTTCTGAATACGCGAAAGCGACAGTTCCTGTTAAATAGATTCTTTTCAAGAGTAGAAAATATTGCCCCATAAGTAGTTCTATTTAGACAATCGAAACATCATTTAACTGACGTGAAATACATTCAAGCTTATCTTTATCTGCACTGTATTTATCATTTTCTTTATTTACTGTTATTTTAGGACATCAACATCTCATTTGTACCACCTTAGATAAACATCGTAACAATAGTAATCGATAGATTGACGATTTGGTCTATGTGGGATCGATAATCTTTTATATTACTCTGACGCGATTCGTGCACTTGCGAATAGAGCGATCAAGTTTTTGGCGCCGTTGCCAGGGACCAACTTCGTCAAATTTCGTACCCTGTTGTTACACCGTCTAGACTAAGGCATTATTAGCCGGTAAATGCGAAGAACTCGTAGTACCGGAAATTTAGTAGATCCTTTAGCGGAACCCGAACGTTACACTCGTACACGCCTCTTACTCATCCGAATTAAGAAAGTTATGGACGAGAATCGCGATCGGAGACCTCTTAAGGAATTTGCCCAACCCTCTGACGAGGAACCTAGTTCTAGTATAGTAAACCCCCTCATTCCTGCCAACAATTTCGAACTAAAACCATCTTTACTGCAATTAGTGCAACAAAACCAATTTGTGGGTCTCACTACTGAGAACCCAAATCAACATTTAAAAGTCTTTATCCAACTGGCCCACACCTTTAAATCCAACGGTGCTTCACCTGATGCGATTCGTTTAAGATTATTTCCTTTCTCCCTCGGAGATAGAGCATGTTCGTGGTTAGACTCACTTCCAGCTAACTCAATAACTACCTGGGAAGACCTTAGGAGAGTATTCCTTGCTAGATATTTTCCCCTAGTAAGATTGTTGTTCTTCGAAACCAAATAACTAGATTTACTCAAAACCAAGGAGAATCACTTTTTGAAGCTTGGGAGAGATACAAGGAGCTGTTAAGAGTCTGTCCACACCATGTCCTAGAACAATGGTTGATCGTTCATACCTTCTACAATGGACTCCATTATAACACAAAGATGAGCATCGATGCTGTCGTTGGTGGTGCATTGATGAACAAACCTTACCCTGAAGCTTGTGACCTAATTGAGGATATGGCCCAAAACTATTACCAATGAGGAACTGAACGAGCATCAGTAGAGAAAAAGGAGATCCAAGGTGGAAAACATGAGATAAGTTCTATGGACATGATGCAAGCGAAAATGGACGCTTTAGCCCTTAAGGTCGAACATATTTCTACAAACTCTAACACCGCAGCGGTAGTCCACACAGAGTGTGAACTTTGTGGATCTAAAGGACACGAATCGGCGGAATGTAACCTTTTGAACGACCTGAACACCGACTAAGTGAATTACACCCAAGGTAACCCATTTTCAAACACTTACAACCCCGAATGGAAGAATCACCCGAATTTTTCCTATAAAAACAAGAACCCTATCCAAAATTTTGCACCTCAAAGATCAGAAGTTTTTCAAGCCCAAAAACCAAATCAACGTATGCAAGCTGTTCCCCAGAAGCCTAACCTTTAGAAGATCATGGAGAACTTTATATCAAGCCAAACTCAGCAAAATAAAGAATTCCTAAACCAGAACATTCACGTAAACAAATTGATAACGCAATTAGGGACTAAGGTTGATCAGATAATTATTCACAATAATATGCTTGAAACCCAGATCTCACAGGTAGCACAAAACCAAGCCCCGCAAACTACACCTGGAGGATAATTCCCTGGACAACCTCAACTCAACCCTCGAGGGCAAGCTAACGCTATCACATTACGAAGTGGGACCGCTTACGAAGGGCCTTATAACCCAGCAATGAGCGAGTCCAAAGCTTCTAAGTAAAATATACCTACCAACCAAGGAGGGGAACTAGTGGAACCCGAAAAACAAACCGACCGAGAAGGAGAAGCCAATGATAAAACTTACAAACCACCACCCCCGTACAAACCACCAATCCCATATCCGCAAATACTTAAACAAATCAAAATCGATAACCAATACCAAAAGTTTATAAAAGTAATAGAGAAGCTTCATATAGAGATTCCTTTCACCGAAGCCATCACCCAAATTCCATCTTACGCCAAATTTCTCAAAGACATCTTAACCAACAAGCGTAGGCTTGATGATCCCAAACCCTTGGAATGCAACTTTATTTCCGAGAATAAACTTTTTAAGAAGGAGAAAGACCCTGGGAGTTTTTCTATACCTTGCATTCTAGGGAGTCATGAGATCGACAAAGCTTTCCTAGACTTAGGCGCTAGTGTGATTTTAATGCCCTTAGCTATGTGTAAAAGGTTAAACTGAGGAGAATTATAACCAACTAAGATGTCACTCCAATTAGCCGATAGATCTATTAAGTATCCTGTATGCATATTAGAAGACATCCCCGTTAGGATCGGTCAACTTTATATCCCGACAGACTTTATGGTCATGGATATCAAGGAAGACGACGATATCTCTATCCTTTTAGGTAGACCATTTTTATCAACAATCGGAGCTATAATAGATGTTAAAAGAGGAAAATTAACTTTCGAAGTAGGAGATGAAAAGATAGATTTTATTCTTTCAAAGTTCCTGATGGCACCAATCATAGGAGACGCATGTTACGCGATTGATATCATATATGAATGCATAAGGGGATTTAATCAAGAAGAACCTATGATCAAACCATTTTCAAACCCGAATGATGACGAGCTAAAGGAAACGGAACCTCACACTAACAAATGTTTGACCCTTACTCCAGACCTTTCACCAAACTTTCAAAAACCAGCTCAAGAACTTAAGTAATTGCCCAAGAACCTAAGATACGAGTTTTTGGATAAAGAAATGAACCGCCCAGTAATAGTTAGTGCCACCTTAAACCAAGACGAGATAAACCAACTCTTGAATGTTTTGTGAAGATACCCCTCTGCCTTAGGATACAACATCTCTGATTTAAAAGGTATAAGCCCATCTGTGTGTATGCACAGTATCTCGCTAGAGGAGGATTCAAAACCTTCCAGAGAATATCAGAGAAGAATCAACCCTGTAATGAGTGAGGTGGTAAAGAAGGAAGTTCTTAAACTGCTAGAAGCTGGTATAATCTATCAGATCTCCGATAGTAAATGGGTAAGTCATGTACGTGTGGTACCCAAAAAAGGAGGCATCACAATCATGCAGAACGAGAAGGGCGAGCATGTGGCTAAACGTATAGAAGGTGGATGGCGTATGTGCATAGACTACATGAAACTCAATAAGGAAACTAGGAAATACCATTTCCCCCTTCCATTCATAGATCAAATGCTTGAGCGTCTTGCCAGACACTCTTACTTTTGTTATCTGGATGGATATTCTGGATTTTTCCAAATACCCATACACCCCGAGGATCAAGAGAAAATAACCTTCACATGTCCTTACGGAACATTTTCTTATAGATGAATTTCGTCTGACTCTGTAATGCGCCAGCTACTTTCCAATGTTGTATGATGTCAATCTTCGTAGATTATCTCGACGGAATTATGGAAGTGTTCATGGATGATTTCTCGGTATGTGGGTTTGACTTTGAGAATTGCCTCATTAATCTTGAGAAAATCCTAGAAAGATGCGTAGAAGTTAACCTTGTATTAAACTGGGAGAAGAGTCATTTTATGGTTAAAGAAGGTATAGTGTTAGGACATATAATATCTGAAAGAGGCATTGAGGTCGACAAAGAAAAGATAGAAGTGATAGAAAACCTTAACCCTCCTAAGACTGTTAGAGAAGTCTAAAGTTTTCTTTGACACGCCGGTTTTTACCGACGCTTTATCAAAGATTTATCTAAAATAACAAAACCCTTGATCGGCCTTCTGATGAAAGACGTTGAATTCATTTTCAATGAAAAATGTATCGAAGCCTTTAATCATTTAAAACAAGCGCTAATTTCAGCACCCATTTTACAAACTCCAGATTGGACTCAACCTTTTGAAATAATGTGTGATGCTAGCGATTTCGCTGTAGGGGCTGTTTTAGGACAAAGAAAAAATAAGAAATTACATGTGATATATTATGCTAGTAGAACCCTAGATGCCGCTTGTGATACGGTGAACTGACTTTGTGTTTTTTGCTTTGAAAAGCAATGTTGCGGATAGCAAGAGTCGCCACCGACTTTTCTTTTATCCAATAAGGAAAGGCGGAAAAGAACAGGAAAGACCTTGATTAGATTTTGAGTTCGGGAGGTACATTATACAAAGGGAAGGTGTTAGCACCCTTTGTATCCATGGTTATCCATGGGCTCTTAATTGCTTAACTCACTTATGTTTTCCTTGTTTGAGAAAGTGTTTGAGAGATGTGGTGTGTTTAGAAAATATTTTGAAAGGAGAGTTTAACTTTATAATGATTCTTGTACGAATGTATACAAAGTGTTTATCTCGTTTGATTTTGAAAGATGTTTAGAAAAATATAACTCGGCGATGATTCTGGTGCGAATGTATACCAAGTGGTGATTTTCTAAAAGATGTTTTGGAAAGTGTGAGGTGTGAAAAGTATTTTAAGCTGTGAGCAAGCATTTAAGAGTTATACCTAACCAAGGTCTTTATAGGTATTTCCTATCCTTAGGAGGGTAAAATTGTCCTTACTATTGAGAAGTAAGTAGTCTTATCCTTTGGATGTAAAGGGACATCGTGGGGTCGTCGATTGGTCATTGAAGGCAACATTTGTAAGGATACCTTAGCATTCGAAGGGACGATCATCATTTAATCGTAGGCTACAACGAAGGGTCATCGAGGAACAAAGTCATATGTTCGAAGGCAACATTCGAGGGACAAGGTTCATCTCGTAGAGACATTGACCTTTTGATCGAAGGAACTATGACTTATCTGTTTAGGGACGATGATGATTTAATTGAAAGGGCCTTTTTCTAAGGGTATCCCCACATTCGCGGGACATGACCGTAATAATGTAAGGCAACAAAGAGAGGGATAAGATCACGTATTCTAAGGCAATGTAATTAGCCAAGTAATCATAATAAATCTCCACGATGACATCCCACAAATAAAGTGGAATGCCAAGCTATCTCTTCAAGAGTCATGGGAGCCCTTACAAAAACTCAGCAAACATATTAGAATAACGGGATGGGGTGCAATCAAGAGTTGCACCGAATAAAAGAATCATAGCAATAATAGTGTCAAGCAAGCAGCGTGCAAATGCAATATAAAACATGTCAAACAAATACAAAACAGATCAGAATGCAAACAGAAAAACAACTAATGTCATGTTCGCTACTGCCTCGCCTAGCGAAGGCCTGGCGAACCCTCGCTACATGTTCGCTTAGCGAGGTTCTAGCGAACGACTGCGGGTTCTGGGTTCTTCTTTGATACTGGTGCGATTTCGGAAACCCCAAACCCTATGGCATCCATTACAGAAATTACGTGATCGAATATTCACAGTATTATTTTACATGTTTATGCACATATAAACCCACATGCAAAACCTAACGATATTCGCCTTTCCAAGTTCAACCATAATGCCTCATACATTTAGAAATTTCAAATTGGGAGCATAGAGTGTTGGGAATAGGGCAAACCTGATTGGAGGGATCGGATGAAATTGAATTTGCACCATTGGGTTTGCAGGGTAATCTTAGGGTTTATGCCTGATAGGGTTGGTGGAGGTAACCTTTGTGCAGATGAGTTCTCTGATTTAGCTTCTAGGGTTTTCTCCGTTATTTTTCTGATCTCCCGTTGTCTCCCCCCTTTTTTCAAATGAAATTCTGGAATTTATAGCTGATTTTTTGTGTCTTTGTGGGCTTAGACTGAAGGCAATTCAGGCCCAGAATTTTTGTATATCCGCAAGCTTCGCTAGGCGAGTGAGCTAGCGAAGGGTTCGCTAGGCGAACACTCAGCGAGTGTTCCAGCGAATGCTCCCAGACTTGGATAAAAGCACAGCTAGTACTTACTCGCTAGGCGAGCAGGTAGCGAGCATTCCAGTAGCAAAATCAACAAGGTTTGTTGGAGCGAAGGAGAAAGTGTGGGCTTCGCCTAGCGAGCATGACAGTTCAGGTCATCTTCTAGATTTGGTAGCCTGTGCGCTGGATCTTTGTTCCTTTGAAAAATGAATAGACCTCTGTTGAAAGTATAAAAATTAACAGGCAAATTTTGGGGTATGACAGCTGCCCCTGTTCAATATTCTTAAACCGAGAGAATTAGAATGGTATGTACGCCATTCGTGATCTGGAGGTGGAAGATTATTGAACACTTAGAATGCCCCGAAAATTTTCACTTGTTAATTAAAGGATAGTCTTGAGGAGATGGGCTTAAAGATGCCATCCAGAAAGTTTGATGATGAGAGCTTCAGAGTGCGTCATATATTAGACCATATCTGGAGACATGGGTGTCACATTGAGTCGTATGCTAGACTGTATAATGAGTCATCCATTAGGTGATATTAGGGTGAGCTGAACCTGATGAGATAAGGATCAGAATGGGTTATACGCTAGACCGTATCTGAGTAGCAGAGTGAGCCGTCTGTTAGGCTATATTTGGAGAAATAAAGATCAGAATGGATCGTACGCTATATCGTATCTGAGTAGTAGAATGAGTCGTCCATTAGGCTGGTGACTTCACTGGGGATGAAAGATCAGAATGGATCATACACTAGATCATATCTGAGTAGCAGAATGAGTCGTCCGTTAGGCTGTATCTGAGATAAAAAGTAGTCGTACGCTAGACTACATTTCAGAATGTACCGTATGCTAGGTAGTATCTGAGTAGCAGAATGAGCCATCCATTAGGTTGTATCTGAGATAAAAAGTAGTTGTACGCTAGACTACATTTCAGAATGTACCGTACGCTAGGTAGTATCTGAGTTAGCAGAATGAGCCGTCCATTAGGCTGTATCTGGAGAAATAAAGATCAGAATGGATCGTACGCTAGATCGTAACTGAATAGCAGAATGAGCCGTCCATTAGGTTGTATCTGAGATAAAAAGTAGTCGTACGCTAGACTACATTT
This sequence comes from Lathyrus oleraceus, assembly GCF_024323335.1. Classification (NCBI taxonomy): domain Eukaryota; kingdom Viridiplantae; phylum Streptophyta; class Magnoliopsida; order Fabales; family Fabaceae; genus Lathyrus; species Lathyrus oleraceus. Next base: position 473,828,196 of record NC_066580.1, read on the forward strand.
CAGAATGTACCGTACGCTAGGTAGTATCTGAGTTAGCAGAATGAGTCGTCCATTAGGCTGTATCTGGAGAAATAAAGATCAGAATGGATCGTACGCTAGATCGTATCTGAATAGCAGAATGAGTCATCCATTAGGCTGTATCTGATGATAAAAGGGGTAGTCATACGCTAGACTATATTTCAGAATGTACCGTACGCTAGGCAATATCTGAGGGGATGAGTATCCAAATGGGTCGTACGCTAGACCGTATTGGAACAATTGCAGGAACCATATGTTAGGCTGAATCAGAATGATCCGTACGTTAGGCTGTAACACCCTTCTACCCAAACGACATATTTAAATATATTATCAGAGTACAACATGTAGAAGAGTTTACATTTCTTACAACATAACACTTATTGCATTACAACATAAAACATATTATTTAATATTTAAAACTTCGCAGTGGACAACGACACCAATATTATAATTCATCATATAACAATTCATAATAATATCTCAACATATTCTCAACAAAACATCTCAACATTTAGTCATCATAAACAACGTAAATAATGACCACTATCTATCGAATCCCATAACCCCGGTGTCACATGACCAGAGCATTTGACTCGACTCTGTAGAATAACTCTACACTTATTCTTCAAACCTCAACAATAGCTACTCCTCTTTATCTGCACATTGCTCATCATAGATGAACATAAACACATGCAGAAGGGGTGAGAATTACGTTATTAAATAATAATATCACGACAGAAATATAAACATAAATATATTTCACATATGCCAACACAGCTCATCATAATCATCATAATCAACATACTCATGAACATCAACAAAACAACATATCAAATGCAATGCACACACCCATGCATGACTCAACACGACTCGGTATACCCATTTTGTGACCAACTACAGGATCACCACTCCCAGATTCATCACCATAGAATCCGAGTTCCCCACAAGGAACCAAGCCTCTCAACAAGCCCGGAGTCAACAACATCATTGGAACTCAGTCCGTTCATCACTAGGCATCGGCCTTTCATGAATGCATGCACACCAAACATGCATCATAATCAACATAGCAACAACAACATCATATAGTCATGTTATCATCATCATTAATAGCATGACATTCAACTCAACAAAACAACAACAACATTACAACGATATCACATCGTCACATAACACATTCATAAGTAAACACGTAATTCAACATATTATCATCATAAACACCTCATACACAATCATATAATCACTGTTAATTGTCTATAATACAATTACAGCGACTTACTAAGAGTTTCGCAACTCAACGTACTCAAAACTCACCAACATTAGTTTCTGCATTTTCCCAGTTCGCGCCGCCAACATAGGGACGCGCCGCGAACTCCTCCATTTTTCCAGGACGCGCCGCGAACGAAGGATCGCGTCGCGAACAATTAAATTCGCTTCAGTACGCGCCGCGAAGCAGGGTTCGCGCCGCGAACGATGCGTTACAGAACTCCTCTGAATCCTGCCCAGTTCGCGCCGCGAACTGGGCTTCGCGCCGCGAATCGCGTGCGAACAGAAGCCCTCTGTTGAGGAAACCAGCGCAGCTTTGCTTCTCTACTCGCCACAACTCATACTCCACCGCTAACAACTCAATATCGACATTTAACAGTCATATATACACAACATACTTCGATTACAGTGCATATGACTCAACAAAACTCACAGATCGGAGAATTTCCCATCAAAACCCCAACTTTCCCAATCTCCCTAAAATCCCCAAAATCCATCAATAATCCAACAGATATCATGAAATTGCTCGCATATTATCGTTTAATAAGGTTCAGACCCCTTACCTCTTTGGATTGAAGGAAGCTCTGAGCAATCTTTGGCCTTTTCCTCTTCCTTCTCTTTCTCTTCAGCGTTTCTCCCTCTTTCTCTGACTCTGAGGTAAAACACGTGAAAACAACCTGAGTTCTCACTTTGGCCTCTTTTATCCCATTTCCACTTTTACCCTTCCACTCTTCATATTCCATTTATTTTATTTATTTAATTATTATTAAAATCAATAACATCTAGAATAATAATAATAATTCCCAATAATTCAACTTTATTTAATTAAATTAATAAAATAATATTAACTCAATTAAATAATTCTCTTATTTTAATCGGGGTGTTACAACTCTCCCCCACTAAAAGAGTTTTCGTCCTCGAAAACATACCTCAAGCAAATAGAGCCGGATACGACTCCTTCATCTGATCTTCACGCTCCCAAGTCAAGCTCTCACCAGCTGGACCTCCCCAAACAACTTTCACTAGAGCAATCTTCTTACCTCTCAGGGTCTTCTCTTCTCGGTCATCTATCCGAATTGGCAACACCTCAACGGTCAAATTATCCCTCACCTGGATATCATCCAACTGAACAACATGCGAAGGATCCGCAATATATTTTCTCAACAGAGATACATGAAACACATCATGCAGATTAGAAAGCGACGGCGGTAAAGCTATCCGATACGCCACTTCCCCAACCCTCTTCAAAATCTGATACGGACCCACAAACCTCGGAGTAAGCTTTTTAGACTTTAAAGCTCTACCCACACCTGTCGTCGGAGTAACTCTCAAGAACACATGATCTCCCTCTTGGAACTCAAGTGCCTTTCTCCTGTTATCATGATAACTCTTCTGACGACTCTGAGAAATCTTCATTTTCTCCTGAATCATCTTAACCCTTTCAGTCGTCTGCTGCACAATCTCAGGTCCGAGTACAACACTCTCACCTGATTCATACCAACACAATGGAGTTCTACACCTCCTACCATACAATGCTTCATATGGAGCCATACCGATACTAGCATGAAAACTATTATTATAAGTAAACTCCACCAACGGCAAATAACTATCCCAAGAACCACTCTGCTCCAACACACAAGCTCTCAACAAATCCTCCAAGGATTGGATAGTTCTTTCAGTCTGACCATCAGTCTGAGGATGATAAGCTGAACTCAACCTCAACTTAGTCCCCAACGCTTTCTGCAAACTTTCCCAAAATCTAGAAGTAAATCTGGGATCTCTATCAGACACAATACTGGATGGAATACCATGTAGCCTCACTATTTCCTCAATATACAACTCTGCCAACTTCTCTAAAGAGTGATTAATCTTCATCGGCAAGAAATGCGCCGACTTAGTCAATCGATCCACAATCACCCAAATAGAATCATTACCTTTCACCGTCCTCGGCAATCCCGTCACAAAATCCATGGAAATGCTATCCCACTTCCATTCAGGAATCTTCAAAGGTTGCATCATACCTGCCGGTTTCTGATGTTCAATCTTTGACTTCTGACAAGTCAAACAGGCATACACAAACTTAGCGACATCTCTTTTCATACCAGCCCACCAAAACAACTTCTTCAAATCTTGATACATTTTAGTTGCACCTGGATGGATACTCAATCCACTCCTATGGCCCTCTTCAAGAATACTCTTTTTCAATTCAGACACCTCAGGAACACAAACTCTACCTTTAAATCGCAGGATGCCATTCTCATCAATCTCAAAATTACCACCATTACCCTGGTTAACCATAGTAATATGATCAACTAGAGCGACATCAACTTGCTGACCATTCCGAATATCTTCCAGAATTCCACTAGTCAACTTCAGCATACCCAACTTTACACTATCAGCGGAAACTTCACAACCCAAACTCATATCACGGAACTGTTCAATTAACTCAAGCTCCCGAACCATCATCATAGACATATGTAGAGACTTTCTACTCAGCGCATCTGCAACTACATTAGCCTTACCGGGATGATAACTCAATTCAAAGTCAAAATCCTTCAGTAATTCTAACCACCTTCTCTGCCTCATATTTAACTCTCTGATCAAACAGATACTTCAGACTCTTGTGATCACTGAACACTTCGAATCTGGAACCATACAGATAATGCCTCCACATTTTCAACACAAATACAACAGCTGCAAGTTCTAGATCATGCGTAGGATAATTCCTCTCATGAACTTTCAACTGTCTAGAAGCATAAGCTACAACTTTACCATTCTGCATCAAAACACCACCAAGACCCATCAAAGAAGCATCACAATAAACAACGAAGGACTCACCAGGATTAGGCAAGATCAACACTGGAGCACTGGTCAACCGCCTCTTCAACCCAACAAAACTCGCTTCACAAGCTGCATCCCACACATACACTTGACCCTTCTTAGTCAACTGCGTCAACGGCAATGCCAACTTAGAGAAGCCCTCAATAAATCTGCGATAATAACCAGCTAACCCCAGAAAACTGCGTATCTCAGTAGTAGACTTCGGAGTCTCCCACTGTAATACAGCAACAACTTTAGCCGGATCAACAGAAATCCCACCACTCGAAATCACATGGCCAAGGAAACTCACTTCCTTCAACCAGAACTCACATTTAGATAACTTTGCATATAATTTCTTTTCTCTTAACACCTGCAAAACAATTCTCAGATGTCCTGCATGCTCTTCTTCCGTCTTAGAATATATCAATATATCATCTATGAACACCACAACAAAATTATCAAGGTACGGATGAAATATACGATTCATATATTCCATAAACACACCTGGAGCATTAGACACACCGAACGGCATCACAGTGTATTCATAATGACCATACCTCGTACGGAAAGCAGTCTTCACAATATCATCTGACTTCACTCGGATCTGATGATAACCCGACCGCAAATCAATCTTACTGAAAACATGAGCTCCAACCAACTGATCCATCAAATCATCAATCCTCGGCAATGGATACCGATTCTTGATAGTCACCTTATTCAACTGCCGATAATCGACACACAACCTCATCGTACCTTCTTTCTTCTTCACTAACAATACTGGTGCACCCCAAGGAGAAACACTTGGACGCACAAACTTCTTCTCAAGCAATTCTTCAAGTTGCTTCTTCAATTCAACTAATTCAGTTGCCGACATTCTATAAGGAGACATCGACACTGGACTCGTACCTGGTACTAAGTCAATGGCAAATTCGACTTCACGTTCTGGAGGTAATTCACTTACATCCTCCGGAAACACATCTTGAAATTCACAGACAACAGGCAAATCTACACTCACCACTTTCTTATCCGCTTGCAGAGACGCAAATAAAGCGAATATCTGAGCTTCATCTTTCACAAATTCCCCCACCTGCCTAGCAGATAGAAATCTTGCCTCATCATTCTCACCAACTTCAGAAAACCGCACCGTCTTACTATAGCAGTTGATAAACACGCCATAGAATTCTAGCCAATTCATTCCCAGAATAATATCAATTTGGTGCAAGGGTAAGCACACCAAATCAACCACGAACTCTCTCTCAAAGATCGTCAAACGACAACCTCGACAGACAACAGAAGTCTTCACAGAACCATTAGCAGGAGTATCTATCACCATACTTCCGCCTAGGGACGACATAATCACACCAATCCTAGTCGCACACTCGTACGAAATAAACGAATGAGTAGCACCAGTGTCAACAATAGCAAGCAGTTCAACATTATTAATCAAGCAAGTACCTTTAATCAGATTATCTTCTTTAGGAGTTTCAGCCCCACTCAGAGCAAACACCCTACCAGTAGTGTGAGCTGCAGTAGCCGCCTTCTTCGGTTTCGAGCACTGCGAACTGATATGGCCTTTCTCGCCACAATTAAAACATGTCGGACCAGCATCCTTACATTCAGTAACTCTATGTCCAGCCTGACCGCATCGGAAACATCTCAGCACTTTCTTGGTACAGCTATCCGCACGGTGGCCTGGCTCGCCACACTTGAAACATTTACCAGCTATGGGAGATCCTCCTCCACTTGGCTTCTTCTCATCTACCACTTTCTGCTTACCTTTACCATTCGGAGATGCATAAGGACTACCACGATCCTTATTCTTCTTCTCACTAAGACTCTTGTAATGAGCAGTCCTAGCCTTGCTATCTTCATCAAATATCCTACACTTATTAACCAGTGTAGGAAACCTACGAATCTCCTGGTAACCAATGCCTTGTTTGATCTCGGGACGCAACCCGTTCTCAAACTTGACACACTTGGATTCCTCAGCATCAGCATTATTATAATGAGGACAATACTGCACCAGCTCCTCAAACTTCGAAGCGTAATCAGCAACAGACATGTTACCCTGCTTCAGTCCTAGAAATTCCATCTCCTTCTTACATCGCACATCAGCAGGAAAATATTTCTCCAGAAAGGCCGCCTTGAACCTTTCCCAAGTCATCTCAGCACCTGGTACTTCAATTCTCTGGCGAGTGTTATCCCACCAGTTTTCAGCCTCTTCAGATAACATATGCGTACCAAACTGCACCTTCTGTGCTTCAATACACGTCATCACCCGGAAAATCTTCTCAATTTCCTTCAGCCAAATCTGAGCACCATCTGGATCATAGCGCCCTTTGAATGTAGGAGGGTTATTCTTCAGAAACCTTCCCAAATTCTTAAACTCGTCGACCGGCGGATTCTGCTGCGCCTGCATAGCCTGCGCCATAGCAGCCAAAGCCTCAGCAATCGCACGGTCATTTTCTCCAGCCATACTCTCTTTCTGCACAACACAACCACAACCGTTAAATATCGACAGTGTCATTTACACTAATCGACCAACAGGGAAAACATCACATTATGACTCGACTGGACTGACAATGCTCTGATACCACTAATGTAACACCCTTCTACCCAAACGACATATTTAAATATATTATCAGAGTACAACATGTAGAAGAGTTTACATTTCTTACAACATAACACTTATTGCATTACAACATAAAACATATTATTTAATATTTAAAACTTCGCAGCGGACAACGACACCAATATTATAATTCATCATATAACAATTCATAATAATATCTCAACATATTCTCAACAAAACATCTCAACATTTAGTCATCATAAACAACGTAAATAATGACCACTATCTATCGAATCCCATAACCCCGGTGTCACATGACCAGAGCATTTGACTCGACTCTGTAGAATAACTCTACACTTATTCTTCAAACCTCAACAATAGCTACTCCTCTTTATCTGCACATTGCTCATCATAGATGAACATAAACACATGCAGAAGGGGTGAGAATTACGTTATTAAATAATAATATCACGACAGAAATATAAACATAAATATATTTCACATATGCCAACACAGCTCATCATAATCATCATAATCAACATACTCATGAACATCAACAAAACAACATATCAAATGCAATGCACACACCCATGCATGACTCAACACGACTCGGTATACCCATTTTGTGACCAACTACAGGATCACCACTCCCAGATTCATCACCATAGAATCCGAGTTCCCCACAAGGAACCAAGCCTCTCAACAAGCCCGGAGTCAACAACATCATTGGAACTCAGTCCGTTCATCACTAGGCATCGGCCTTTCATGAATGCATGCACACCAAACATGCATCATAATCAACATAGCAACAACAGCATCATATAGTCATGTTATCATCATCATTAATAGCATGACATTCAACTCAACAAAACAACAACAACATTACAACGATATCACATCGTCACATAACACATTCATAAGTAAACACGTAATTCAACATATTATCATCATAAACACCTCATACACAATCATATAATCACTGTTAATTGTCTATAATACAATTACAGCGACTTACTAAGAGTTTCGCAACTCAACGTACTCAAAACTCACCAACATTAGTTTCTGCATTTTCCCAGTTCGCGCCGCCAACATTGGGACGCGCCGCGAACTCCTCCATTTTTCCAGGACGCGCCGCGAACGAAGGATCGCGTCGCGAACAATTAAATTCGCTTCAGTACGCGCCGCGAAGCAGGGTTCGCGCCGCGAACGATGCGTTACAGAACTCCTCTGAATCCTGCCCACTTCGCGCCGCGAACTGGGCTTCGCGCCGCGAATCGCGTGCGAACAGAAGCCCTCTGTTGAGGAAACCAGCGCAGCTTTGCTTCTCTACTCGCCACAACTCATACTCCACCGCTAACAACTCAATATCGACATTTAACAGTCATATATACACAACATACTTCGATTACAGTGCATATGACTCAACAAAACTCACAGATCGGAGAATTTCCCATCAAAACCCCAACTTTCCCAATCTCCCTAAAATCCCCAAAATCCATCAATAATCCAACAGATATCATGAAATTGCTCGCATATTATCGTTTAATAAGGTTCAGACCCCTTACCTCTTTGGATTGAAGGAAGCTCTGAGCAATCTTTGGCCTTTTCCTCTTCCTTCTCTTTCTCTTCAGCGTTTCTCCCTCTTTCTCTGACTCTGAGGCAAAACACGTGAAAACAACCTGAGTTCTCACTTTGGCCTCTTTTATCCCATTTCCACTTTTACCCTTCCACTCTTCATATTCCATTTATTTTATTTATTTAATTATTATTAAAATCAATAACATCTAGAATAATAATAATAATTCCCAATAATTCAACTTTATTTAATTAAATTAATAAAATAATATTAACTCAATTAAATAATTCTCTTATTTTAATCGGGGTGTTACATAGGCTATATCTGATAATATTTGTATATGTTGTATTTGCAATAAATATTTGGGATGGGCTTAAAGATGCCATCATTAGGAGGACATCAGAATGCTTGTCAGAATGAATATTCATATGGATTATATTTGAAAAATGTATCTGAATCTTGAATGTAATTGATAAAGATCCGTCTAAATGAATCTTTATTTTGACTGTATCAGGAGGATAATTAACCTGAAAAAAAGTTAGCTTCATGCCATGTTATGATGCATGAGATGTTTTATGCTCTTGAAAATAAATACGAACATTGCATGCATGCATATGCTGTGAAATGATGTATGAATGAATTATGTGTCTGAAATTTTTTGCCATGGGAAAATAAATCCCGATATTCTGGTTGGAGATATTTATACTGATGACCCTTTCTTAGCCGGGGATATTTGATTTCTGTCTGATGGTAGAAATATTCAACAGAACCTGACTGGGGATAACACAGATGACCAGTCTGTCTAGTAGTGCCAATTTCTTCGGGGAATAACTGGTTTTGCTGGGGAACAGGATTTGCAACCGGCTTCGTTGGAAAGCATGGTTAGACCTTATCCTTGATCCTAAAGTCTTTTAGTAATTGCTATTTCTATTTTATGCATGTATTTTCGGTAAACATCAATCATATTCAAATGCATATATTAATTCGAATTAAATCAATGGACGTTTATGCAAACAAAACGGAGAAAGTAAAACAGAAGTATCTTTTTGGAAATAAAATTGTATTGATTTTGAAAGAGGGCCTATAAACAGGCAATTTTAATACAAGGAGACAGAAATCCTAGTAAAAGGAAATAGTCAAGAAAGCAAAGAAAACAGCTATGAGAAAAAGTCCTATTGATTAAATTCTGCTACTGCCATTATGTCTTCAAGCATCTCATCCCTTGTTGTCGGATAGAAGTGATTGGCTTGCTCAGTCCCTTTGACTTTGGTGAGGCTGATCGAGAACGGGACATAGTCATACACTTTAATCCCTAATTTTTGCCTGGACCGCCTTTTCAGGTTTTCAGTCCACCAGGATACCCTTTTTTGCCCAAGTCGCCTTTTCAGGTTTTCGACTTGCCGGGTGTACATTTTTATATGTTTATCCCTAATTTTTGCCCGAACCCTTTTGGTTCGCCGGGATGCCCTTACTTTTTCCTAGATACGTCGACCTAGTGGGTCTCTTTTATGCGTAGTATTTTTTAACTATGTCCGCGTTCACGGGATGCGAGAAATCTTCTCCATCCATTATAGTAAGCATCATGGCTCCACCAGAGAATACCTTCTTAACTACAAATGGCCCTTCGTATGTGGGAGTCTATTTGCCTCTAGGATCACCTTGTGGTAGGATGATACGCTTTATCACCACGTCGCCAATTTGATACACCTGTCTCTTGACTTTTTTATTAAATGCCTGGGTCATGCGCTTCTGATATATCTGTCCATGACAAACAGCCACAAGTCTCTTTTCATCAATCAAATTTATCTGATCGAGTCGAGTCTGAATCCATTCATCTTCATCTAAGCCTGCATCTTTCATAATTCTTAGAGAGGGAATATGAACTTCCACTGGTAAAACGGCTTCCATTCCGTAGACTAAAGAGAAAGGAGTTGCCCCTGTCGAAGTGCGTACTGAAGTGCGATAACCATGAAGAACAAATGGTAACATCTCATGCCAGTCTTTGTATGTTACTGTCATCTTTTGTATAATCTTCTTAATATTCTTATTAACAGCTTCTACGGTGCCATTCATCTTTGGCCGGTACGGAGAACAGTTATGGTGTTTTATTTTGAACTGCGTGCAGGGTTCAGTAATCATCTTGTTGTTCAAATTAGTACCATTATCAGTGATAACTCTTTCAAGGATGCCATACCTACAAATAAGACTATTCTTGATGAACCGTGCCACCACATTATTGGTGACAGAAGCAAATGAGGCTGCCTCTACCCACTTCGTAAAGTAATCGATGGCAACAAGAATGAAACGATGTCCATTAGAAGCAATAGGTTTAATCTCTCCAATCATATCAATGCCCCACATTGCAAAGGGCCAAGGGGCTGTCAACACGTTCAATGGAGCAGGAGGTACATGTACTTTGTCCGCATAGATCTGGCATTTGTGACAAGTTCTAGAGTGATGGTGGCAATCAGCTTCCATGGTAGACCAATAATACCCTGATCTCAGAATCTTCTTGGCCATCGTATGTCCACTAGAATGAGTCCCAAAAATACCGTCATGCATGTCTTCCATAATCTTTTCTGCTTCCTTTTTATCCACACAGCGAAGCAAAGTCGAATCCTGATTACGTTTGTATAATATTCCATTACTCAAAAAGAATTTAGCGGAGAATTTCCTCAGAAATTTTCTGTCATTGATGGATGCCCCTTCAGGATATTCCTGAGTTTCTAAATATCTTTTTACTTCGTGGAACCAAGGTTTCTCTTCTACTTCATCAGCATTAATAACAATATGCTGTTTCATCTAATCGTTCAATGGTGATCATGGGAGCTTCATTGTCCCATCTGACTCTGAACATAGATGACATGGTAGCCAATGCATCTGCCAACTGATTCTCTTCTCGTGGAATATGTTCGAATGTAGTCTCTTCAAAGTATGGGATTAATGTCAACACCCGCTCTCGATAAGGGATGAGATTCGGATGTTTAGTGTCCCATTCTCCTTTGATCTGACTGATTACTAAGGCTGAGTCTCCGTACACACTCAAAAACTCGATTCTCAGGTCTATAGCAGCTCTGAGTCCCAAAATACATGCTTCATACTCATCCATATTATTGGTACAATCAAAACATAGTCTAGAAGTGAAAGGCGTATGGCAACCCTTGGGAGAAATAATTACAACACCAACACCATTGCCCAATGCATTAGAAGATCCATCAAAAACCATAGTCCATCGGGATCCCAGTTCGGGTCCTTCATCCGGTCCAGGTTCTTCATAATCAGTAACAAGCATAACATCCTCATCAGGGAACTCAAAATTCATAGATTGGTAATCATCAACTGCTTGATGAGCCAAATGATTAGCTAACACACTTCCTTTGATCGCTTTCTGGGTAGTATACTGGATATCATACTCTGTTAAAATCATTTGCCATCTTGCTATTCTTCCGGAGAGAGCAGGTTTCTCAAATATATATTTGATAGGATCCATCTTAGAAATCAATAAAGTGGTATGGTTCAACATATACTGTCTTAGTCGGCGAGCAGCCCAAGCCAAAGCACAATAAGTTTTCTCAAGCAGTGAGTATCTTGTTTCACAGTCGGTAAACTTTTTGCTAAGGTAGTATATTGCATGCTCTTTTCGACCAGACTCGTCATGTTGCCCCAGCACACACCCCATTGAATTTTCTAACACAGCCAAATACATGATTAGAGGTCTTCCTCCAACTGGTGGCATCAGAATTGGAGGTTCCTGGGGATACTTCTTGATTTTGTCAAAAGCTTCTTGACATTCATCATTCCATATTATCTCTTGATTTTTCCTCAGCAATTTGAAGATGGGTCTGCAAGTAGCAGTCAAATGGGAGATAAATCGGGCAATGTAATTCAAGCGTCCCAAGAAACCTCTGACTTCTTTATCTGTACGGGGAACTGGCATTTCTTGAATAACCCTCACCTTAGCCGGGTCAACCTCAATTCCTTTACCACTGACAATAAAGCCCAAGAGTTTACCGGATCTTACTCCAAAGGTGCATTTGTTCGGGTTCAATCTCAACTTGTATTTCTTCAACCTCTCAAACAGTTTGTATAAATGATCGAGATGTTCTTCTTCAGTATGAGATTTGGCTATCATGTCCTCTACATATACCTCTATTTCATGATGGATCATATCATGGAACAAAGCCACCATAGCACGCTGGTATGTTGCTCCTGCATTCTTTAAACCGAATGGCATTACTTTGTAACAGAAAGTGCCCCATTGCGTCACAAACGTAGTTTTCTGCATGTCTTCAGGTGCCATCTTAATCTGGTTATAACCTGAGAGTCCATCCATGAATGAGAATACCTTGTGTTGAGCGGTGTTATCTACCAAAACATCAATGTGCGGAAGTGGAAAGTCATCCTTGGGACTTGCTTTATTCAAATCCCTGTAATCTACTCACATTCGCACCTTACCATCCTTCTTTGGCACTGGTACCACATTAGCAACCCATTGAGGATAAGAAGTAACAGCTAGAAAACCTGCATCAAATTGTTTCATAACCTCGACTTTGATTTTCTCGGACATTTCAGGACGCATGCGACGAACCTTTTGCTTAACAGGATGACAATCTTCCTTCATCGGCAAACGATGTACTACTATATCAGTATCCAGTCCTGGCATGTCTTCATAAGACCAAGCAAAAATCTCTATATAGTCATGTAACATCTGAATCAATCTTTCTTTGACACTGTTTTCCAAGCCTGCTCCTATTTTGACTTCTTTCTTGTCTACTTCAGTACCCAGATTTACAATTTCAATTGATTCCTCATGTGGCTGTATAGTCTTTTCTTCTTGTAGTAACAGTCTGGCAAGCTCTCCAGGTACTTCGCAATCTTCCTCACTTCCATCCTCGGCTTGGTAGATCGGATTTTCAAAGGCGTAATTAACAGTAGTAGAATTATTATCAACAGGATCCAAAGTGGATATGGATTTGCAATTGGTTATGTGAGTGTGTGTAAGAAAACATAGCTTATTTGAAAGATGACAGGAAAGATAAAGAGCACAATATTTGAATGCAAAAGGTCCATTGATTTATTTAATGTGAATATGCTTATGAAAATGACAAAACCCTTGAAAAATTAGCTATTGTGCCCCAGGTATAGACACAATGCTTTAAAAAAATTACAAAATTTGAAACACTAAAATAGCAATAACAATTACTCCTGACTAAAGGAAATCGGGATAGTGTCTTCAGCCTTCCAATCATTGAGTCTGTCCCCAATTGTTGGGAAGATCCAGCTATCCAAGTCGCAATCGCTATCAGCATCTTCTACAGCATTAACAGTCTTGTCATGATTAGGCAGAGGAGCAGTGACGACATTAGGAGTCTCCGGAGGATCAAAATCAATCTCTCCAGCGTCGATCATATCCTGAATCTTATTTTTCAATAACCAACAATCGTTTGTATCATGCCCGGGGCTATCAGAGTGATATGCACACCTGGCATTGGGATTATAACGAGGAGAAGTAGTGTTGGGATTTGCGGGAGGATCTTTGAGGGTAATTAAATTTGCTTTTAGCATACCCTACAGTGCTTGTGCTAAAGTCATATTGATCTTGGTAAACTGCCTTCTTGGCCTGTCTTGTCTGTGTTGGAAGTTTTGAGGTGGTGGTGCTGCAATCGTAACTGCTCCAATAGTATGGTCACGGTTTTTCTTGTTGTGACCCCTTTGACCATACACAGCATTTGATTCATTCCTCCCCTGATAGGACTTTTTGGTGTTTGCGGAGGTAGCCGCCTGTATCTTTTCACTTCGAATGCCGCTTTCCACACGTTCACCCGTCAATATAAGTTCAGTGAAACCCGATGAGGAACTTCCCAATAGATGGCTGTAGAATGGGCCAGTCAGTGTACCCATGAACATGTCCATTAATTCTCGATCAGTCATAAGGGGGTTTGACTCTGCCAGCCAAGTCTCTCCATTTTTGAGCATATTCTTTGAAGCTTTCTTTAGAGCCCATAGTCATATTCTGCAGCTGTAGCCGGGTAGGCGCTAATTCAGAATTATACTGGTAGTGCTTATAGAAAGTTGTCGCTAAATCAGTCCAGGTGCGGATGTTAAAGCTCTCGAGCTGATAATACCACTCTAACTGTGTGCCAGACAGACTCTCTTGGAAGAAATGGATCCATAGCTTCCTATCAGTGGTATACGGCTGGATCTTTCTCACATAAGCTCTCAGATGCATCTGAGGATAAGACGCACCATCATACTTAGTGAAAGCGGGGACCTTGAATTTGCGAGGAATGACCACATCAGAGACCAGACCTAAGCTTTCGAAATCCAGAACGGGCGCCTTCTGACCCTCCATAGCTAGCATACGTTCTTCCAACAACTTATACTTATCATCTCTCGGAGAGTACTGTTCATTCTCATAATTTTCATAGTCGTCCTCAGGGTTGAAGGGATCATCATTCTCATCTTCCGAATCATTTTCTGGCTCATCTTCTCTGTCCTTCGGAATTCCAATCTTGACTCCTGGAGCCTGTCCTTTAAACCTTCTTCCCGGGTTAATGCAACTCACAGGCTTCTTATCTTTCTTCTTCTCGAGCAATAGAGTCTTCAGGTCCTCCTGCCCCTTGGATAATTTCAAGATCATCTCCTGGAATTGAGCATTCTGAGCCTGGAGGTCCTTGACAGTTTGTTCGAGGGCCATTTTTTCTGATTGAAGGAAAACCGTGAGAACATTGATCCTTTTAGAGTACCTGTTATGCAATGTTATGTTATGTTATGTTATGCAATGTATGAAATGTTTTCAAGGACTTTTGGAATTTAACTTTGCGTAAACCACCAAAAAGGGGAACTTTTATTAATAATTTCTTTAATCAATGTTCATTACAAGAAAAAATGAAAGCTCAAGTCTCCCAGGGATGGCTTCTTTTTGGGCGGAGATATGCATTGAGACTTCGTTCCTCCTTAAGTTGGCTAGTGAGCTCTAATACTTTCTTCCTTTCAGCACAGAACTGTGCTTCAAAAGTATCCCTTTCCTCTCTCAACTGGATCCAATATTTCTTCAATTCTTCAACATTGGTAGGCATATCTGGATAAGGAATGATCTGAGGGGTACCTCCTTCAACTTTTGGTTCAACGATCAGAGGTCCGATTGCAAGATATGGCATGATAAGCTCACGAGCTCTGCGCGTCCCATCTGAGATGAGGTTCCATAGGAATAGAGTTTTTCTGTCCTAGAGTACTTCTTTTCACCATGCCCCAAGCTCGTACAAACCTTTGACGGAGTCCTTGAGAATCGTTGTCATAGTCAAACGCAGTGCCTTGGATAATTATTTCATGTGGACCATCTCTTCGAGCATAACCAAACTGACGTAGGGCTAAAGCAGGATTATAAGTAATACCTCCTCTTATCCCTAGGAGTGGTACGTTAGAGAATTCTCCATAACGGTCAATGATGATAACATTTTCTTTGGGTTGGGGACACCAATGGATGTCTGAATGGGAGAGCGACATTATCCTTTGAGACCATTTCAAATTTTGCTCATTCTTCAAGACTGATTGAGGAAGGTGCGAAATAAACCACCTAGATAATAAAGGTACACATCACATGAGAGTCCCTTGCCTTTTCATAGTACGAGTGTGAAGGGAATGCAAAATGTCTCCAAGCAAGGTGGGCACAGGGTTATGAGTGAGAAATTTCTTGACAACATTCATGTCTACGAATTGATCCGGATTAGGAAATAGCACCAAACCGTAGATTAATAATGCTAGAACATCTTCGAAAGCATGAACATTCATAGCTTTTAGGAACTCTCGGGCCTTATTTATCAGAAATTTGGCAAGTAAACCCTTAACTCCACTTCTTGTTACCCAATTAGTTTCAATGTCGGACTTTGTCATGTGTAAAGCCGCGACAACCTCTTCAGACCTCAGAATCTTTTCTAAACCACTGAAAGTTGTTTGATCAAGGATAGGTATCCCAAGCAACTTGGAAAATTCTTCTAATGTGGGTACCAACTGATAATCTGGGAAGGTGAAGCAATGATGTTTAGGATCGAAGAACTGGAATAAAACCCTCATCATATCTTCCTTGAACCCGGTGGTAACCAATTTGAGGAGATGACCATGTTTCTGGATGAACCGAGCATGATCGGAAAGTTCTGACACTAAATCCTTGAGTTGAGGAGAGATCGCTACAAAATTGATCCGGATGGTCTTCCTGGAAGCCATAGCCTGATTGGAGCAAAGTTAAATCCCTAAGTCCTCGAAACGGTTAGTACAATGCCATGATGTCGTGATGTTATGATGTTATGATGTTATGATGTTATGATGTTATGATGTTAAGTAAGTAACAAGCACAAACAAGTCACACCATAATTATTTCTAGGTTTTAAGGCTTGCATGAGTTCCATAGGTAAGTACCCTCCCCACTGAAGTTTGGTTGGTTCAACCTGTCCTAGAATAGTAACCGGGTTCTAGAAGGATCTCAAATCATTGACCTTTCCTTAAGTCCACTTCAGTGCAACACCAAGCGGTTGACCAAAATTTCCCTAAAGTCCAATCTCAAAGAGTGTAGTATCGAGTATCAACCAACCCCAGTCGGAACCGAAGTCAGTTATCTCACTACTTTCTAATGGCTAGGATGAGTCAATTAGGGTTCTAAAGGTCTGGTTAATGCTTTGATGACACCACACAGACGCCAAATTTTTCCTCAAGTAAACATGAGGAACATCAGGACATCCAAAGTGTCACATTAACCGTATCCATCATTTTAACCATTCCAGTATACACCAGACAGTCGCGATGATCTCTTGCTACTTACCTACGGTACACTAGATCCGGGTGTAGGATCTTTCACTCAAGCATAGAATACCCAAACAATCCCTTAAAAGTAAACCAGACAAAGAAACAATTCGAAAACATAAGTGATCTTATCTTTAAGGTGACCTCTCTTTTTAAATATCCCCAGTGGAGTCGCCATTTCTGTGATACGGTGAACTGACTTTGTGTTTTTTGCTTTGAAAAGCAATGTTGCGGATAGCAAGAGTCGCCACCGACTTTTCTTTTATCCAATAAGGAAAGGCGGAAAAGAACAGGAAAGACCTTGATTAGATTTTGAGTTCGGGAGGTACATTATACAAAGGGAAGGTGTTAGCACCCTTTGTATCCATGGTTATCCATGGGCTCTTAATTGCTTAACCCACTTATGTTTTCCTTGTTTGAGAAAGTGTTTGAGAAATGTGGTGTGTTTAGAAAATATTTTGAAAGGAGAGTTTAACTTTGTAATGATTCTTGTACGAATGTATACAAAGTGTTTATCTCGTTTGATTTTGAAAGATGTTTAGAAAAATATAACTCGTCGATGATTCTGGTGCGAATGTATACCAAGTGGTGATTTTCTAAAAGACGTTTTGGAAAGTGTGAGGTGTGAAAAGTATTTTAAGCTGTGAGCAAGCATTTAAGAGTTATACCTAACCAAGGTCTTTATAGGTATTTCCTATCCTTAGGAGGGTAAAATTGTCCTTACTATTGAGAAGTAAGTGGTCTTATCCTTTGGATGTAAAGGGACATCGTGGGGTCGTTGATTGGTCATTGAAGGCAACATTTGTAAGGATACCTTAGCATTCGAAGGGACGATCATCATTTAATCGTAGGCTACAACGAAGGGTCATCGAGGGACAAAGTCATATGTTCGAAGGCAACATTCGAGGGACAAGGTTCATCTCGTAGAGACATTGACCTTTTGATCGAAGGAACTATGACTTATCTGTTTAGAGATGATGATGATTTAATCGAAAGGGCCTTTTGCTAAGGGTATCCCCACATTCGCGGGACATGACCGTAATATCGTAAGGCAACAAAGAGAGGGATAAGATCACGTATTCGAAGGCAATGTAATTAGCCAAGTAATCAGAATAAATCTCCACGATGACATCCCACAAATAAAGTG
The DNA here is from genome assembly GCF_024323335.1 of Lathyrus oleraceus. Lineage (NCBI taxonomy): Eukaryota > Viridiplantae > Streptophyta > Magnoliopsida > Fabales > Fabaceae > Lathyrus > Lathyrus oleraceus. The sequence goes on from NC_066580.1 coordinate 473,846,388, forward strand.
GAATGCCAAGCTATCTCTTCAAGAGTCATGAGAGCCCTTACAAAAACTCAGCAAACATGTTAGAATAACGGGATGGGGTGCAATCAAGAGTTGCACCGAATAAAAGAATCATAGCAATAATAGTGTCAGGCAAGCAGCGTGCAAATGCAATATAAAACATGTCAAACAAATACAAAACAAATCAGAAAGCAAACAGAAAAACAACTATTGTCATGTTCGCTACTGCCTCGCCTAGCGAAGGCCTGGCGAACCCTCGCTACATGTTCGCTTAGCGAGGTTCTAGCGAACGACTGCGGGTTCTGGGTTCTTCTTTGATACTGGTGCGATTTCGGAAACCCCAAACCCTATGGCATCCATTACAGAAATTACGTGATCGAATATTCACAGTATTGTTTTACATGTTTATGCACATATAAACCCACATGCAAAACCTAACGATATTCGCCTTTCCAAGTTCAACCATAATGCCTCATACATTTAGAAATTTCAAATTGGGAGCATAGAGTGTAGGGAATAGGGCAAACCTGATTGGAGGGATCAGATGAAATTGAATTTGCACCGTTGGGTTTGCAGGGCAATCTTAGGGTTTATGCCTGATAGGGTTGGTGGAGGTAACCTTTGCGCAGATGAGTTCTCTGAATTAGCTTCTAGGGTTTTCTCCGTTATTTTTCTGATCTCCCGTTGTCTCCCCCCTTTTTTCAAATGAAATTCTGGAATTTATAGCTGATTTTTTGTGTCTTGGTGGGCTCAGACTGAAGGCAATTCAAGCCCAGAATTTTTGTATATCCGCAAGCTTCGCTAGGCGAGTGAGCTAGCGAAGGGTTCGCTAGGCGAACACTCAGCGAGTGTTCCAGCGAATGCTCCCAGACTTGGATAAAAGCACAGCTAGTACTTACTCGCTAGGTGAGCAGCTAGCGAGCAGGTAGCGAGCATTCCAGTAGCAAAATCAACAAGGTTCGCTGGAGCGAAGGAGAAAGCGTGGGCTTCGCCTAGCGAAGGTTTTGCTCGCCTAGCGAGCATGACAGTTCAGGCCATCTTCTGGATTTGGTAGCCTGTGCGCTGGATCTTTGTTCCTTTGAAAAATGAATAGACCTCTGTTGAAAGTATAAAAATTAACAGGCAAATTTTGGGGTATGACACCGCTCAACTCAATTATTCGACAACAAAGAAGGAACTCCTAGCTGTAGTTTTTGCAATTGATAAATTTAGGTCTTATCTTGTCGGATCTAAGATTATAGTCTATACAGACCATGCAGCTATTTGTTACCTTCTAAGCGAAAAGGATGTGAAACCTAGGTTACTCAGATGGATCCTTTTGCTACAAGAGTTCGACTTAGATATCCGAGACAAAAAAGGAACAGAAAACGTAGTTACTGACCATCTTTCCAGACTAGAGCATTTGAAGCCAGACCATTTACCTATAAATGATGATTTCACCTATGACAGATTGATAGCTAAGTTAGATACCGTTCCCCATGAACCTGATAGAGACAACTTTGGAACAATTTTAGAGATTAGTAGAGTACCATGGTACACTGATTTTGTGAATTATGTAGCCGTTGATATCATACCACTTGACCTCAATTATCAACAAAAGAAGAAGTTCTTTAAAGATGTAAGACATTTCTATTGGGACGAACCACTCCTTTTTAAAAAAGGAACATATAACATCTTTCGACGTTGCGTCCCGGAAGAAGAAGTTAGAAATATCATAGAGCATTGTCACTCTTCACCCTATAGTGGACATTCAAGCACATCCAAGACATACGCTAAGATCCTTCAAGTTGGTCTTTATTGGCTAACATTATGGCGTGATGTCCATACTTATATTGTCCAATGTGATCGGTGTCAGCACGCTGGAAACATCTCAAGACGCGACGAAATGCCTCTGAAGAACATCCAAGAAGTGGAATTATTTTATGTTTGGGGTATTTATTTCATGGGACCTTTTCCATCTTCGATGGGAAACAAGTATATTTTGGTAGTCGTCGACTATGTGTCCAAATGGATAGAAGTTATAGCCTCACCCACTAACGACACAAGAGTAGTCATCAAGTTGTTTAAAAATAATATTTTCCCTAGATTTGGAGTACCACGACTTGTCATAAGTGATGGTGGATCATATTTTATATCCAGGATATTCGATAAGCTATTAAGAAAGTATGGAGTAAAACACAGAGTAGCAACACCATATCATCCCCAGACTAATGGTCAAGTGGAAGTATCAAACAGAGAGATTAAGCAAATCTTGGAAAAAACTGTTTCAATATCCAGAAAAGTTTGATTTGAAAAGCTAACAGAAGCATTGTGGGCTTACGGAACTGCTTATAAAACCTCTATTGGAACTACACCATACCAGTTAGTCTATGGAAAGTCATGCCACTTACATTTTGAACTTAAGCACAAAACATATTGGGTCATCAAGACCCTGAATTTGGATTACCTAGCATCTGGCGAGAAGAGAATCCTCGATATCCACAAATTGGAGGAACTCCGCCAGAATGCTTACGAGAATGCCATTATATACAAAGAAAGAATCAAAGCATGGCATGACAAAAGGATTATGAAAAAGGACTTTAATATAGGCGACTCTGTCCTCCTTTTCAATTCCAGATTACGACTTTTTCTAGGTAAGCTGCGTTCGAGATGGACAGGCCCCTTTAAGGTTTCCAAAATCCTCAAATCTGGAGCAGTTGAAATCCGGAACAATTCCTGTAATCCGTTTGTGGTAAATGGACAAAGACTAAAGCAATATCAATGAGGTGACATCCCCACAGAATGCCCTGGCCATACTCTGATCGACCCTCCGGTTCCTACCTCTGATATATAAAGTTCAAATCGTCAAGCTAACGACGTTAAACAAGCGCTGCATGGGAGGCAACACCTGATTTCTTTTTCCTTTACTTCACTTTTACTATTTCGATTTATATTTTCATATGTTATATATATATATATATATATATATATATATATATATATATATATATATATATATATATATATATATATATATATATATATTTAGACTAAACGTTGCAATATTTGCTATTTCAGGTGTCCTCTGTTTTTAACCTAACTTTTCAGGATGGAGAATTTCGACACTATGCCAATTATCTTTCGTGACCCAGTACAGGAGCAATGCTACGCCATTCTTTCCCAGCGTCCAATGCTGCCCACCAGATATCCTGATTCAAGTTGCATGGAAGCATTAGGCATTGAGTCTAGTGTCAGGCATTTGTGAAGTCAGTTGCAATGGGATGAGTATACTGAAGCGATGCATGTGACTTATAGGAACCTCACATTGGAGTTCTTGAGCTCGCTGAACTACGAGACCTATATTGGTCACGCTAGTGATGGTGGCCACATTAATTTCAGGATGTTTGGGACATGGTACACCTTCAACCACAAGCGCTTCGGCGACTTACTTGGATTTCATACTACTTATGATGCCTCGTCTGAGCTCCCTATGAGCTATTTCCTGAGTAGAGACGTTGAGAAGTTCTGGAGTGACATTACATGTGGAGGTAGCCCTGACCCTTCCACCCAAATCTCTAACAACATCCATAATCCTGCTTTCAGATATTTTCAGATGATTATTGCCCACACCTTCCTGGGGAAGAGTGACACTGATACACACGTAAGTGCTGAAGAGATTTTCTTCATGTACTGTACCACTCAGTCACGCCCAGTAGCTTGCGGGGATTTTCTGATCGAGAGTCTCTATCTTAATGCTCGCTCCGCTGTGAGTCATATACATGTTGGAAGCATGGTAACCCATATAGCCTCCGCCCTAGGACTTGATAGAAGGCTATTTCACCTAACATCTTACTGCAGTTATACTTTGATGGATACTGACTTCTGTCTGGACTGTGGCCTCATGAGGGGATCTTCTTTCCACCCAGATCAATACAGGCTCTTGATCGAGGGTGAGGCTATCCACTACTTTACTTTACCAGACCCTCAGGTAACTTGTGTTTATAATCAGGCCAACTGGGCCTATGTCATAGAAGGCCAAGGCGAGACAGTAGATGAGAAGAAAATCCCACCTGAAGCAAAGCATCATCCAGCACCTACCAGAATCAAAATCCTCCCCAATAATCCAAATCTTTAGAGTACAAGCATGCATTTTGAGCTTGTTAAGCTTCATATGGAGATAGCCCAGCTCCGACAGGAGCTTGCTGACGTTGCTTTGCAGATCAAAGTGTCAGATGCCACACATGCCACTGAAACTGATATACTGAACAATGAGATCGCTGACCTTAGTGACCAGATTGCAGAGCTCTGAGGATCCGAAGTTGAGAAGACGCCATTATTCCCTGGACATTGATGATATCACCGATCGAGAGATGTCGTTGTCTTTACTTATTTCCCATTATTAGGCTTATTATTTATACTGAACAATGTGTGTGTGTGTGTGTGTGTGTGTTACTATTATTATGTTTTTATTTCCATTTTACTTTACTTTACTTTTTTTATTTTTTCATTTATCAAGCTTAATAAAAAAGGCAGCATGTTATGGAAGCCTATGTACACCCCCTTTGCAAAATGAGGAAAAAGTTGTAGCCTAAGAGCAAGGAACAAGCCCGACCCAAACAACAAGTCTGGAGTCATGGCGGGCGCCATAGCCTCATGAAGGACGCCATGGGGTCTATACCATTTACGGGACAGAATCCCTAAATCCCCCATTTTCTCCTTCTTCAACCTCTAAAAACCCATTTTTTCCTCCTTCCACCTCCATTGAAGTCCATGAGAATTCCCAACTCCATCATTCTAACTCCAACCCATTATCATTCCCAAACTTCACTCATCAATTTCCTCCACCAAAAACCCACTACAATCCCATTTTCACTTCCTTACCCTAAAAACCCATTTTCTCTTCACTCACCATCAATGGTTGGAATAGAATTCAACAATATCATCCTTCACGGAGGGAAACCTGGAGAGCGTCAGAACAAAATTTTACAGAAGTTGCAAACACGGGAAATTCTCGCCACCAGGTATGTAGATGAGGACTGTTTGTATACCTTAGGGACGTATCATAGTGTTTTTCATATGCTAGATAATTTAGGACTGCATGAGATTTTTGCTAATAAGGAACCCACCTATGATAGGTTGACCAAGGAATTTCTGAGTTCCCTAATTTACACCGTTCATCCTGGCACTACTAGCGCGATTGGTACTGTATGTTTTAGAATGTTCAACGTTGAATATGAGTACACTACCGACGCCTTAGCAGGTTTGTTAGGAATGCCTTACGGAGAGGGTGCCATTTGTGAGACACCCTTAGATACAGAATGGGCACTCGAAACATTTAACTTTTGGAATAAATTATCAAATATGGATGCCACTTCGTTTGAAGGAATTTTAGCCCCCACTATTCATAACCCGACCATCCGTATTTTTCAATATCTTTTGGCATGTACTACTTTTGGTCGGGAAAATTTTAATAAAGTAAATGCTCGTGAGTTTCTATTTTTACAGGGTTGCCTTACTAATCGAAGGATCAATCTTGTTCCTTTTATGCTTGCACATATGTCCTCCATTTTGAAAAAAGGAGGAACCATTTCTTTTGGTGGATTAATTACTTTTATTGCTAGAGCACTAAATCTCAACGCTGAGTTAGCTACCTTAGAACCACTTCCTCACCGCACCATTAACTTGAAAATTTGAAGGATATGAAATTGTGCAAGGTGCGGCGAGCAGGCGGTTATAACCTCATGATCCATGGTGTAGCTATACCGAGTGTTATTTTACCTTGCTCTCAATGTACAGATGTGCGACATGCAAGGAACTGGACATATGATCTCTATGCTCCACATTTTATCGGTCTTTTGCCACCTAATATCCCTATGGACGATGGGCAAGGGACCGATGATGAGTATGACCGACGCGATCAATCCCCTGCTCATGATATTCCTATACACACTGTATCACCTGTACATACTGCACCTTCTTCTTCTGACCATTTTGCAGGTACCACTCCTGGTTTTTACATCACTGAGGAGATGTGGCGCGAGCACCTGGCTCGGGAAGAAAGGCGTGACGGCCTTCTAACTACCATAAACCAATAATTGACTGATAATATGAGTTTTATGGTAGCCTCCCAGCAGCACACTGAACGCACACATCAGACTATCACAAAATCCTTGCTTGCGATCACTAATGAGCAGCATCGCCAGCAATAGGCTAATGAGCGGCACTTCGCACTTATCGAGGCCACCCAGGGGTCTCTCTTAGGTCTCTCTAGGCAGATGCAGGAAGGTCTTAGCCATCGTAGCAGGAGTCGTCGACCCAAGCATCCTGACCAGGGCGGTGACGGTGCCGGTGATCAGCCATAGTTCTCTCTCTTTCAGGTTACTCCTACCCTATCTCATATCGAAACATTGAGGACAATGTTCGGTTTAAGTGTGGGAGGAGATTTTTATCGCTTTCCTTTATTTTCAGTATGTTTTGTGTGTTTTAGTTGTTTGCTTTTCTTTCAATAAAATAACCTGTGTTTGACGAGTCATCTGTGTGGTGTATCCGTACTTCTCCCATTTCTTTAGCCTTACCAAAAAATTTGTGAGCAAAGAAAACAGTGTATTTTGAATATTCAGGCTATAAGACAGGTTTATGACAGGATGTAAAATATTTGGGAAAACTTTTTCTAAAAATCGATATCGTCTTGACACCGTAGGCTTCATGATTATAAGATTCCATCCCGATACCCCATATGTTGTGGCCCTAATTTTTGTTCCAAATAAGATTCCATCCCGATGAAAATAAGTGAATGATCATAAAAATTTCTGCTTTGTTCTCTAGTTGTATGAAATTCCGGGCTAGGTGACTCTCACATGGTCATTTAACCCAGCAAAAATAAAGAGGTTTGCGAAACATGCAGAAAAATAAAAAATATATATATAATAATATGCCCATTGTTGGTTGGTTCAGAGGTATCTGGTGCTGAACTTGGTAGGGTGGATTACAATCCAATCCCCCACAACTACAATTAGGTTAAATAAAGGGGCTACACCAACTTATGTACCATAGCCCCATGCTTAAGATCATAATCACTAACCGGTCACCTTACTATGAGTATGTACGGATAACGAGCTTAATGTGATTGCACCTGAATGAAAAAAGGACTTGAAGAAGATGAAAATAAGGCTAGGTATGGTGGGGTGATATGGATTGATTTGTATAGGAACGAAGCCTATGACCGCATTTGCAGAAAGTGTCCCTACAATATCCTTAGTTCGATTCGTTAGTACCTATCGATACATTCCTTGAATGAACTTATAAGCCTTTTTAGCCTTGAATTAACTCTGGTTGTTTTTTCTTGCATGAGCTTAAAAAGAGTTTTACTTGAGGACAAGCAAAGGTTTAAGTGTGGGAGAATTTGATCACAATGAATCATACCGCGTATTTGACTCGGATTGCACATGTTTATTAGGTCTTTATTATCATTTTGCTTGTGTTATGCTTTCTTTTGTGTTGTTTTCAGGTATTTAGCTCTTTCAGGACCTTTGTAGAAGAAACGAAGCAAAAAGACCAAAAAATTAGGGTTTTCGGCAAATATTGTACTCGTGGCGTTCTGCATAGCGGCCGCTATAGGAGAATCCATGACACATCAACCCTCAACCAAGAGGAAATTGCCACGATCCCATGAACTTCCCCATTACTCACATGGCGAGCGCCATGGAGGGGTGGTGTGCGCCACCTTTGAATTCCACATTCCCAATAAAGAGCAGTTGAAGGGCATCCTGGTCTTTGCATGCTGTTGAGTTCCTCTATAAATAGGTCGTTCTAGTTCACTTCCAAATCATCCAACTTAGTTTACAACACTAAGACTATAATATCATCTGTAAAAGTGGTAATCCGTCACATCGAGGGGTTATCGCACCTTAGTGTAATTGAGTTGGAGCACTTTGATTTTGCCGTCATCTTTATTTTCAAAGTCAAAGGTTCATTTACTTCCTTGTACCAGATTTAAAGCCTCCGTTTGGAGCAGGTTCTAATTTAATCGCCTTTTTATTTTACTTGTCATGCCTTACTTTGTTTAATTCCTTGTCATGCTTTACTTTATTTAATTTCCTGTCGTCTTTACTTTATTTAATTTCCTGCCATTGTCTTTACTTTATTTAATTTCCTGCCATTGTCTTTACTTTATTTAATTTTCTCGCCATTATCTTTATTGCTCGTTTTAATTGTTTTACACGCTTTACTTGTTCTTCACGCCTTACATTCTAAACTTCTTTTCATCATGTTCAATATCGTTATATTTGTTTGTATTACCATGTCTGGCTAAATCTTTCAAAGGTTAGAATGTAAGGATCACGGTTAAAAAGATGTTTCATATATTGCATCTGTAGAAATGCTTTAGGGGCTGTTTTGATTTTTAATTTGAGTTTTCTGAAACAAACTTGGTTAATTTTAACTACTCAAGTAGTGCGAAAGCACCCTGACTTAGTTAACTAGGAATTTTTATCACTTTAAGGAAAAATGATTTTTGAAACTGTTTTCGGACGCGTTGATAGATTTGAAATCAGGAAACTCCTTGGGTAAACCTTCCGAATCAAAATCACTTTTCAACTAAGCTTACAAGTCTTATTTCTTAAAAATAGGTTTACTACTTTGGCGTTCTGCGCACCTTTTATAAGTGACAATAAAAGGCCTTAATTTAAGGGTAAACTCGGTTCTAAATACGCGAAAGCGACAGTTCCTGTTAAATGGATTCTTTTAAAGAGTAGAAAATATTGCCCCATAAGTAGTTCTATTTTGACAATCGAAGCATCGTTTAACTGACGTGAAATACATTCAAGCCTATCTTTATCTGCATTATATTTATCATTTTCTTTATTTACTGTTATTTTGCGACATCAATATCTCATTTGTACCACCTTAGATAAACATCGTACCAATAGTAATTGATAGATTGACGATTTGGTCTCTGTGGGATCGATAATCTTTTATATTACTCTGACGCGATTCGTGCACTTGCGAATAGAGCGATCAAAAAGCATGTGTTGGTTGGATGCTTTGGCGATGTGATGTTTGGGTACTTTTGTGGTGTGATGTTTGGGTGCTTTGGTGGTGTGATGTTTGGGTGTACATTGGTTAGTTGCTTTGGTGGGATGAGGTGGAATTATATGCATCATCAGGGTTATAGTAAGATGTGGTGGCGGAATATGGTTGTTGATGGTATGTGTCATGCTCTTGGTTTTGTGTTTGGGTGTGTGACATGAATTGGTTGCAGGGTTAAGTGTATGTGGGTTCATAATCATGTTTGATTGGTTGTTGGGTGTATTTGGTATAGTGATGTTGTGAGGTTGATTGTTGGGTTTGCGTGGGTTGACATTGTTGTTGGGTTTGGTAATGGTGTGAGGATGGTTGTTGGGAGAGGATTGGTTGCTGGGCGTATTATGATGAAGCTCGTTGGCAAGGGTTGGTTGTTGGGCGTATTAGGATCACTATTTGAGATCAGACGCTCAAAATGGAGTTCAGTGTTACAATCGGGGTAGTTGTTTAGTGAAACTTTAATGTAATTCATTAAAGAGGATGTTGGCAAAGCTAACACACATGTGGTCATAATGTTTGTCCGTCGTAAAGGTTGGTTCGATGTAGATGAGGAAATGAACCATAATGAGGGAGGCCAAGGGAATACTATCGAGTCGAACTAGATAGAGGTTGGTACGATTGCGGAAAGTTCCAAGCCTTTTGTATGCCTTGCTCCCATGTCATAGCGGCATGTTCAAAGGCTCGGCAAGACCCTTTTAATTTAATATACGTCGTTTACAAAGTCATAAACTTGTGTAATGTGTACAACAATAGCTTTCTGGTGGTAGAAAGTGGGGATTTTTAGCCTGCTTATCAAGGGGAGATAGTTTGGCACAATAAAAATATGCGAAGAAAGAAAAAGGATCGCACTAACAACATGTATATTTGAACCAGAATGAATACAACAAACAAAATGGTGAGATTATGTAATTCATGTTGTCAGCCCGGACACAATCGTACAAGCGGTTCCAATGTTGAAGCAAGCTCAATAATATAATTCAATAATTCACTTTTAGTCCTGCATTTTTTATATGTAACTCGTTTTATGTAACCATTTTATTTGATATTGAAAACAACATTCATTTCATAAAGATCACAATATTCGGTTACAATAACTTAAACAACAAATAACAATTTAAACATTAACTAAACAACAAAACAAACAAATAAAAATAACTAAACCACGTATCTATGTGATTAAAACCATCTGGACAATTTTCTCTGAACTATGCATCATAATACAATAAACAATATCAGTTTTAACTAACTCTCAGAAACGACTTTCTACATTGTTGTTGTACACAGTAACAAGTCTTTGAATTCTTCATTAGAAAATTAGAAGACTTTACTACTGAATAAATCAAATTGACATTTCTATTGATAATATAGCACGATATTTTGAAGAAAAATTTGAGAGAATTAGAAGATGGGTGAAAAATGATGGAGAGAGAATGAACTATATATAAAAAATCAAAAAACACAGGAGCCATATTGACGCATGCACCTAAAAATTGAATGCATGCGCCACATCCATTGGCTACTCCTAAAGGCATGCGCCACACTTATGACGCCTTAGACCAAAATATGACTGCATGTCCCACACCCATTGGCTACTCCTAAAGGCATGCGCCACACCTTATGATGCCTTAGTTTAAAATATGACTGCATGCACCACTGTCTATGGCGCCTCTTCTTGTAGGCATATTTTTTTTGTTTGAAATATGAGTGATTTGATTTTTTTTAAATATGATTATTTTAAATTTCTTTTAAAAAACATCGTTATTTTTATAAAAGAAAATCCCAATTCACCCATAATTTAAGAATGTGAATTTCTTTTTCCCAATTCACCCATAATAAACAAATATATCAATTCACTCATAATTTAAAAAAATCTCTATTCACCCATATAAAAAAAACATGGTTATTTCTTTTTCTTAATTTAGAATATACTAGTAAATACATGTGCGATAGCAGGAGATTGTTATAAATAATATTATTATATAAATATTTGTAAAATATATAATAGATAATATGTTTAATTAATTAAAATCTAACATAAAGATTAATTGGCCATAATTAAAATAAATATTATACAAAATATAAATTTATTCTATATAAAATAATTAGACACTTTCAACTATTAAATAGATCATATTTCAGTTATTGAAAACATGCACCAAGTTGTCTAGAATAAATTTGCAAATTTGAAGTGAATTTAATTTTTTATTTAATTATTTGTTCCATGTTTCTTTTATCTATTACTATTTTTTTTTATATTTGTGATAAATATATGTTCATTTTTTTTATATTTATCAAATTCAAATATTTTTCCTTTTTTATGTATTTATTGATGAAAAATTAGTTGTTCCGTATTTTTTGTTAAAAATTATTCAATAACAAATGTTTGTCTCATGATTTTTTTATGTACCACTCGAAATTATTTGTCTCTTGTTTTTTATACTTATTTGGGACAAATATTTGTTCAATATATTTTTAGTGTCTCGATCTGAAATATTTATCTAGTATTTTTCATATAATTATCAATAATAAATATATATATATCTTATTTATTTTAATATTATATCAATTATTTACTAAAATATTTCAATACATTTTTAAATTTTAAAAAGTACATTTATGTATCATGTATGATTTTTATAAGAAATTATAATTTATATATCACAACTATTCTCATTGTTTTTTAAATATATTGAATAAATATAAAATATAATTCTTTTGGATATCATTAAAGCGAGTCCAATGGATAACACTAATACAAAAGGAAAATAGAAGATTAAATCTAAGTAATTGTTAACGTAGTTTTGAAGTTGACGAGATGCCGCTAAGTCTAGAAAATTTTGTGGTTTGCCATCTTGATGAGAGTGATACATGTAAACACTTTGATGTCTAGTAAGTTTCTAGCGGTTATGAGAGATTTTCTTTGTATAAGATGTGCCTATCTTGATTTGACATTTATTATTCTTTTTTATAGGACTTTCCAAGTGTTTTGAGATCTAGAATCTTCCGATATAAGACCATTGTCGAAATAGACAATTGGTTGACTATAATTTTTTTAATCTCAAGGTCCTCCTTCAATTTTTTACTCAAATCAGATGCTTTCCTATGACAAGTCTATGTTTATTTTCGAGATCCTAGAACCTTCCTTGAGTCTTCAACTAAAGGTAGAATATCTTTTGCCTCACCTCAATGGTATTACATCATAATGGTTTGGTGTTATTGGATTATAAGTGTCATGAGGCCATGATTTATTTGGCTGCAAGTGTTTTCATGGCAGAAGTATAGTCCCGGTCCAAGCTGAAACTTATATCAATGTCTTTTTAAATTTAAAAATTATATCAATGTTTCATTACGATTTTTATAAAAAATTATAATTCATATATTAAAATTATTTTCAATTTTCTTTAAAAATATTAAATTTTACTAATAAGTTGTTATGAAGTATTAGTCTCTTGGATAATTTTTTTTCTAATAGCTTCTTAGTTTACTGATCTTTAGAAAAATATATTGAAAAAGTATGATAAAATAATAGTTAGCGTAATATTATTGTTCTTGATAATATTAAAGAAAACGTTAATTACTTAATGACGAATTCTTGTATTTTTATCACAAGTTATTGTTAGTTTAATATAAATATTATTTTTATTTTACGTTTTTTGGTTTGGAGACGAAATAACAATAACTATCAAAATCTCATACATGATTATCTGGTTAGAATTTAAATTTGGTATATGTATCCATCTAATAATATTGACATTTTTCAAATGATCTAAGCCTATATAGATACATATTATTATTTTAATACAGAGGATATTTACAAATTAATAAATTTAACTAATTAATTAATAACAAATATTTGTCTAATGTGAAAATTATACTCTTCTAACTGTTTGTCAAGCACCTCATTTTCTTAAAAATCAACGTGAACAAACTAACATATAAGAAAATAGTTTGTGAATTATAATTTTTTTTCATTTTTTTTTCTTTTGATGAACTTACAAAAAATATTAATTTTAATTAAATTTTAGTGCTAAAATAATTCTTTTTCTATATATACTACATGAAAGCCATATTATAGTTAGTATTTAAAAAAATATATTATAATTATTTTCATTTCAGTTTTAAATATATTAAAAAACCATTAAATTTGACAAATTAATGAGTGACATAACATTTGTTCAGCGTATGGATTCTAAGTTTTATTGAATTTTCAAGTTACTTTAAAATATAACTTCAAAAAATAAAATTAATTTAAGATAATTATTTTCATTTTTGTTGCTGATAATAAATCTAAAGTATGAATTTTTTAAAGTAATTATTTATTGACTAATAGGCTGTCCATATTTTATGTTCCAACAATATTTTAATAGTTAATTTAATAGTTAATTTAATAGTTAATATTTTTATTAATAAATTTGAAAAATATTTATTTCAACTAATTCTATAGTTATGATTATTTATTCCATGTTTGATTTTAATAATAAAATATAATTTATTTATTTTTATGTTAAACATGAAAAGTAAAATAAAGATAATATTAAAAAAAATTTAAGAATGAATAGATGTCAAAAATATAAGCATAATTAATTTAATAAAATTATAAAACTAATATAGTACAATAAATTACTATTATTAAATTAATTATTTTTATGTTGCATTCACAGAGAAAATTCTAAAATGTTCTCTAAAAATTTAACGGATTATGACCAAAGATAAAAGAAAAAAAAGGTATAATTGTAAATTTGGTGGCAATGTATTTTCTCAAGTTTATAACTGAATTTTGATTGAATATCTTCAATTTTGAACAAGTAGAATAGGGGACCAGGTAGTAAGGGACAGAGATCATAGAGGCTAGCTAGAAGAAGATGAACAGTACTATGGTGTGGCAAATGAGGGTTGAAGTAGTCATGCAGACTATTGCAGAAACCATAAATATATGTGCTTCCACCTCTTAGCTGTCTCTCCTGTCCTCTCCTCCTATACTTTTTCTAATGTCCACGACAAAGTATTATTATTATTATTATTATATTATATTATTATTTTATTATTATTATTATTATTATTATTATTATTATTAAAAATATTTTAACTAAATCTTACATTATAATTATCATATTTGAATATTATTAATATCATTTGTTGAGTAAAGAAGCTTGGAGCATAAAGTGATGTTTTTAACAGAGATACAGTATCTGCGTCTTAAAAAAGTACTACCAACGATAAAAGATTTACTTACACACTGATTCAATACTGATTACTCAACTTCCTTGATTCTACCCAAACATTTTTTGTTTTATTTGCAGACTCATTATGCTGATTTATGTTCTTCAAGTGTCTCCAACATGAATAATGTTTTTTTTTTGGGGTGTGTTTAGTGTTTACCATGCAGAAGTTCTTTAAATGGTAGTACAAAACTAGCAGCTAGAACAAGAGCAACATACACGTTTTGTTATATAAATATCACATTGTCGAATGCCAAAAATTAATAGTATACTAAGCTTATAAATTTGATTGTGTAATTTAAGTAGCAGGCCAATACAAGCAGCAGCTAAGCAAAGGCTAATATATGACATCATTTAAATAAATATACAAAAATAAATATTGACATTCACAAAATTTGTGTTGGTCTCACTACAATAAAAAAAAACAGATATAATATCAATCATGAAAGAGATTTAATCTCGGTTATAGAGATGAGATAACGAAGAGCGTCATAGAAATTTGTTACTCAAATAACCAAGGTGTAAAATGTTCTTCACATGGGCTTGATCTCCAACTTCTGTATTTTTATTATTTTTAAAATTGAATGTCATGCTCCATATTTCCTCTCGATTATTTGAGAAACTGAGGTAATAGAGAACAATTATTACCTTGATTTATAATAAAACATTGTTATTTAATTTTTTTGAACATATTTTGAATCTCTATTACATAACCATATTTTGACCATATTTTGAATATGTATTACAGAATTATATTTTTGTCATTTCTAAAACCGAAACATGGTATCTTTTGCACATTTCTCTAACTGAAATAATGTACTAAAAATATTCATTGTTTGCACCATTTGCAAAGCTAAAATGACACATCTACACCTTATAATTTTACAACAAATTAAAACGAAAATAAATGATTAACCAATAAAAGCAATAACCAAAATACAAAGTTGTGTAGACCGTCCAAAAGTTCTCTTATGTCATTTGTCACCTATCGTTAGTCTCACATCTCAAAAAATATGATCATTCACGATGGTCGCGGAAAAAATAATTTGAACAAATTCGTCTCCGAACTTTATTTATTCCAAAAGAGGAAAGAGGAAAATATCGATAAAATTCTTTAAAAAATAAAATGATCGTCGCAACCAAATTCGGGTTCGGGAGTCGATTACGCAAGGGGAAGGTATTAGTGTAACACCCTTCTAAAATACCCCAAGTATTTAATTAAAATAATAAAATATAAATCAGAGTAATTATGCCCTGAAGGGTGTCACACAATCATTTCACACCAATCATCAATATATCCTGTCATGCTCATTTATTCAATCAAAATAGGACAATTTTGCATAATTCGCAGCGGATACAAAATAACAACATTCAAATCATGTACTACATTACATGTAAAGTTGTTCAACAACCAAAAGAAAACATAGTAAAACATCCCATCCCGATGTTACATCTACCAGAGCATGACCCACTAAGGACTACACTAGACTCCCAGGACTAGCTTCTATTCAATCACTGCTCGTTACCTGAAAACATAGTTGTAAGGGTGAGTCCTTCAATCGATATAATAAGCATTATAAAATATCATGTAATGCTAAGTAATATAACACATATCATTACCCTAATCAGATTACACATATTCAGCAACGGCAATATCAACTCATAATCATCACCATCATCATACTCAAACTCAAAACAACCATAAAACACACGTATAATATTGGAATACATCCATTCATATTATACGCCATACATACATATATTATGCAATGAGACTCCATGCATGCGGTACCGACTACTCGTGAACATATAGTTCAACCTCACCGACCAAATCCAGGTACGGCTACCAAGCTCACTAGTCCCACTCATTTGAGACCTAGTGACTCACATCACTAATTCCTCACCATGGGAATTAGCTACCACCCCAAGGGCTATGCTATGCACGCTAAATCACCTAGCATGCAAACATCAACAACAATCCACAATAACTCATCACTAATTCCTCACCATGGGAATTAGCTACCACCATAAAGGCCACAACATGCATGCTAATCACCTAGCAATGCTACATCATCAACAACAATTCAAGAATAGATATATGCTCACACTCTAAGCCATAAAACAGTCTATTCACCAATGCACACATAACTGATACATTCACAGCATCACGCATACTATCACACATCAGCAGTATTTTATCACATAAGCATATCATATCATGCCAAATAACAACCACAGTATTAGCACACTCTACTAATACCTATACTACTCAAAACAACGGGAAATGATCCCTAATATATCATACATCATCTGCATTACGTTACTCAGCTGAACAGTTAAAAACTGCACAACAACAGCTCAGGAAAATCACAATCCTGCCCATACGCGTATTGCCTAACCCCATACGCGTATGGTCCATCTCCTGACAAAATCCCATACGCGTAACACCATCTCATACGCGTATGCTACGCGTACCACTTCTCCATACGCGTACCAACAGAGACCAATCTACGTTCAAAACATCATCTTCCTCATCCATACGCGTATTGCCTAGTGCCATACGCGTACCATGCCATCTCATACGCGTATTGCCTAGTGCCATACGCGTACGACCAGAAACCAGACTTCCAGATCTGCTATGGCTTTCTCTGCTACGAGATCTATCCAATTCAACCTTCCACAGTCCAATTTTTCACAATAATTGTTCATATCATCTAACACGAATCATACCCTATTCGATTTCACAAAAATCTAACATTTTTACATCTAATTCCTACGAATTCCTCTCAATCATAACCCAATTTCGTTCATCCAATATTTCACAATTTCATCATAATCATCCAATTCAGAGATCAATCAATGGTTTATCACTACCCATGACATATTATCCCATAATACCCATTAAACGATGATAAACCCCCCTTATCTGAGTTAATCCGGCAAATCTCTGAGCTTCAAGCTTTTTCCCTCTTCAACCCTTGTTCTCTGGCTCTCTTTGCCCTTTTCCACTTTTCTGTCTCCTTTTTCCTTTTCACGTGAAAAATAAACCCTTTTACTAAATGGGACCTTTTTCTAACTTCCAACTTTTATTCCAATAAAATAATAACCCAATAATAGTAATTCCAATAATATAAAAATTCCAATTATTTAATTAAATTAATAAATATATTATTAACTCAATTTAAATAATTATCTTATTTTATCGGGGTGTTACAACTCTCCCCCACTAAAAGAGTTTTCGTCCTCGAAAACATACCTCAAGTGAATAACTCAGGATAAGACTCCTTCATCTGACTCTCAAGTTCCCAAGTTACATTGCCACCTGCTGGTCCTCCCCAAGCTACCTTTACCAAAGCAATCTCTTTACCCCGCAACTGCTTCAACTCTCGATCCTCGATCCTCATAGGTGATGTTTCAACAGTCAGGTTATCTCTCACCTGTACATCATCTACTTGGACCACATGCGACGGATCATGAATGTACCTCCTCAACTGAGACACATGAAAAACCTCATGCAAATTCGCAAGTGACGGCGGTAAAGCGATACGATAGGCTACCTCTCCTATCCTCTCCAAAATCTGATAAGGACCAATAAATCGAGGTGTCAACTTCTTCGACTTCAAAGCTCGACCAACCCCAGTTATCGGAGTAACACGAAGAAACACATGATCTCCCTCTTGGAACTCAAGTGACTTCCTCCTCTTGTCGTGATAACTCTTCTGACGACTCTGAGCAATTCTCATCTTCTCCTGGATCATCTTAATCTTTTCCGTAGTTTGTTGAACAATCTCCGGTCCAACCACAACACTCTCACCGGATTCATACCAACATGAAGGTGTCCGACATCTCCTACCATACAAAGCTTCAAACGGTGCCATACCAATGCTCGAATGAAAACTATTGTTGTAGGTAAACTCAATCAAAGGTAAGTAACAATCCCAAGCACCTCCTTTTTCCAAAACACAAGCTCTCAAAAGATCCTCTAGTGACTGAATCGTCCTCTCAGTCTGACCATCCGTCTGCGGATGATATGCAGAACTCAATCTCAGCTTAGTTCCCAAAGCCCTCTGCAAACCTTCCTAGAACCTCGATGTAAATCTAGGATCTCTGTCCGAAACAATACTCGACGGAATACCATGCAAACTTACAATCTTCTCAATATACAACTCGGCTAATCTCTCTAACGGATAATCCATTCTGATCGGAATGAAATGAGCCGATTTTGTCAATCTATCAACAATCACCCAAATGGCTTCAAAATTCTTATTTGTCCTCGGCAAACCAGACACAAAATCCATACTGATACTATCCCACTTCCACTCTGGAATAGTCAACGGTTGCATTAGCCCAGACGGCTTCTGATGCTCAATCTTTGACTTCTGACAAGTCAAACAAGAATAAACAAAACTCGCAATTTCTCTTTTCATTCCCGGCCACCAAAATAACTTTTTCAAATCATGATACATCTTCGTAGCTCCAGGATGAATACTCAAGCCACTACGATGTCCTTCCTCCAGGATACTCTTCTTAAGTTCGGTAACATCCGGAATACATACCCGATTACCAAATTTCAAAACACCACTCTCATCAACTCTGAATTCACCACCTTGACCTTGATTCACTAGAGTCAACTTATCAACCAAAAGCACATCGGATTTCTGACCCTCTCTAATCTCATCCAGAATACCACTCGTTAACTTCAACATTCCCAATTTAACACTATTGTGAGTACTCTCACACACCAAACTCAAGTCTCTAAACTGCTCAATTAAATCCAATTCCTTAACCATTAACATAGACATATGCAATGATTTCCGACTCAATGCATCAGCCACCACGTTTGCTTTACCCGGATGGTAATTCAAACCAAAGTCATAATCCTTCAGAAACTCTAACCATCTCCTCTGTCTCATATTCAGCTCTTTCTGATCAAACAAATACTTTAAACTTTTATGGTCACTGAAAACCTCAAATCTTGACCCGTACAAGTAATGTCTCCATAACTTCAGAACAAATACCACGGCTGCCAACTCTAAATCGTGCGTCGGATAGTTCCTCTCATGAACCCTCAGTTGTCTCGAAGCATAAGCTATAACCTGCTTATTCTGCATCAACACACCACCCAAACCCAACAATGAAGCATCACAGAAAACCTCAAATAGTTCTGACGGACTTGGTAATATCAAAATAGGAGCAGTAGTCAACCTTCTCTTTAACTCTTGGAAACCTTCTTCACATTTTGAGTCCCAAACAAACGCTTGCCCCTTTCTAGTCAACATCGTCAACGGTAACGCCAACTTAGAAAATCCCTCAATGAACTTCCTATAATATCCTGCAAGTCCAAGAAAACTTCTTATCTCAGAAACTGACTTCGGAGCTTCCCACTTAGATACCGCTTCTATCTTAGAAGGATCAACAGCAACACCACCTCTTGAAATCACATGACCAAGAAAGCTAATTTCTTCTAACCAAAATTCACACTTAGACAGTTTAGCAAACAACTTCTTTTCTCGTAGAACTCCTAAAACCACTCTCAAATGCTCAACATGCTCTTCTTCAGATTTCGAATACACCAAAATGTCATCAATAAACACCACAACAAACTTGTCTAGGTACGGATGGAAAATCCTATTCATATACTCCATAAATACTCCAGGCGCATTAGTCACACCAAAAGGCATTACAGAATACTCATAATGTCCATACCTTGTTCTGAAAGCAGTCTTCTGAATATCCTCAGTTTTCACACGTATCTGATGATAACCCGATCTCAAATCTATTTTGCTGAACACACTCGCACCAACCAACTGATCCATCAAATCATCAATCCTCGGCAAAGGATACCGATTCTTGATCGTTACTTTATTCAGTTGTCTGTAGTCCACACACAACCTCATAGTACCTTCTTTCTTCTTAACTAATAACACTGGTGCACCCCACGGTGACACACTCGGACGAATAAATTTCTTATCCAACAGATCCTCTAACTGACTCTTCAATTCAGTTAACTCCACAGCAGACATACGGTACAGAGCCATCGATATCGGCCTAGTACCAGGTAGCAAATCAATCGAGAACTCAACCTCACGCTCTGGCGGTAATTCATTCACTTCTTCCGGAAACACATCAGGAAAATCACACACCACAGCTAGATCGCAAATCACCAGTTTATCTTTAGCCTCCAAAGTCGCTAACAGCATAAACAACTCTGCCCCATCTGCTACTGCCTCATTCACCTGCCTCGCTGATAGAAACAAACCCTTTCCTTCCTCAATCTCAGGAAAGATCACAGTCTTATCAAAACAGTTGATAGAAACTCGGTTAAACACCAACCAGTTCATACCCAAGATAACATCGATCTGCACTAGTGGAAGACACACTAGGTCCACTCCAAAGTCTCTACCAAAAATACTCAAAGGGCAATCCAAACAAACCGAAGTAGTAGTCACTGAACCCTTCGCAGGAGTATCAATCACCATACTACCACGCATCTCAGATATCTCTAACTTAAGTTTCACAGCACAATCCAAAAATATAAAGGAATGAGTAGCACCTGTGTCGATAATAGCTACAAGAGGAAAGCCATTAATATAACACGTACCTCGGATCAAACGATCATCTGCAGAAGTCTCAGAACCCGATAAAGCAAAGACCTTGCCTCCCGACTGATTCTCCTTCTTCGGCTTAGGACACTGCGGACTGATATGACCCACCTCTCCACAGTTGAAACAAGTCATAGTCTTCAACCGGCACTCTGCAGCCAAGTGACCACCCTTGCCACACTTGAAACACTTCTTCTCAGCACTGGTACACTCATGGAAATGATGTCCAGCCTGACCACATCTGTAACACTTGGCAGGGGCACTGGAGTCTCCCCCACTAGGCCTCTTTATCCCACTCTGTCTCTGGAAACCTTTGCCAGCTGCATACGGTTTCCCACGATCATTCTGATTCTTGCCTTTCCTATCAACCCTTTGTTGATAGCTCTCTGCTCTAGCCTTGGAATCCTGTTCAAAAATCCTGCAACAGTCAACCAAATCAGAAAACACTCTGATCCGCTGATACCCAATAGCCTGCTTGATCTCGGGACGCAACCCGTTCTCAAACTTCACACACTTTGAAAATTCCCCAGTAGCCTCGTTATAGGGAGTATAATACTTTGACAGCTCTGTGAACTTAGCAGCATACTCAGTAACAGACCTGTTACCCTGTTTCAATTCCAAGAATTCTATCTCTTTCTTTCCTCTGACATCCTCTGGAAAATACTTCCTCAGGAATCTCTCTCTGAACACTGCCCAAGTAATCTCAGCATTCCCAGCAGATTCCAACTCAGTGCGGGTAGCAACCCACCAATCATCTGCTTCCTCTGACAGCATATGCGTACCGAACCTGACCTTCTGGTTATCGGCACACTCAGTCACTCGAAAGATCCTCTCGATCTCCTTCAACCACTTCTGAGCACCATCTGGATCGTATGCTCCCTTGAACATTGGAGGATTGTTCTTCTGGAACTCACTCAGTTGACGAGCAGCTCCCATTCCCACAACATTCGGATTTCCCCCAAGTACTCCAGCTAGCATACCCAGAGCCTCAGCAATTGCAGCATCATCTCTACCTCTTCCAGCCATCTCTATTCTGAAAACCCAACAAGCTAAACAATAAGTACTGATAGGGTTACACAACACCTATCCCGTACAGGGAAAACAGAATAATTACGACTCGACTCGACCGACTATGCTCTGATACCACTAATGTAACACCCTTCTAAAATACCCCAAGTATTTAATTAAAATAATAAAATATAAATCAGAGTAATTATGCCCTGAAGGGTGTCACACAATCATTTCACACCAATCATCAATATATCCTGTCATGCTCATTTATTCAATCAAAATAGGACACTTTTGCATAATTCGCAGCGGATACAAAATAACAACATTCAAATCATGTACTACATTACATGTAAAGTTGTTCAACAACCAAAAGAAAACATAGTAAAACATCCCATCCCGATGTTACATCTACCAGAGCATGACCCACTAAGGACTACACTAGACTCCCAGGACTAGCTTCTATTCAATCACTGCTCGTTACCTGAAAACATAGTTGTAAGGGTGAGTCCTTCAATCGATATAATAAGCATTATAAAATATCATGTAATGCTAAGTAATATAACACATATCATTACCCTAATCAGATTACACATATTCAGCAACGGCAATATCAACTCATAATCATCACCATCATCATACTTAAACTCAAAACAACCATAAAACACACGTATAATATTGGAATACATCCATTCATATTATACGCCATACATACATATATTATGCAATGAGACTCCATGCATGTGGTACCGATTACTCGTGAACATATAGTTCAACCTCACCGACCAAATCCAGGTACGGCTACCAAGCTCACTAGTCCCACTCATTTGAGACCTAGTGACTCACATCACTAATTCCTCACCATGGGAATTAGCTACCACCCCAAGGGCTATGCTATGCACGCTAAATCACCTAGCATGCAAACATCAACAACAATCCACAATAACTCATCACTAATTCCTCACCATGGGAATTAGCTACCACCATAAAGGCCACAACATGCATGCTAATCACCTAGCAATGCTACATCATCAACAACAATTCAAGAATAGATATATGCTCACACTCTAAGCCATAAAACAGTCTATTCACCAATGCACACATAACTGATACATTCACAGCATCACGCATACTATCACACATCAGCAGTATTTTATCACATAAGCATATCATATCATGCCAAATAACAACCACAGTATTAGCACACTCTACTAATACCTATACTACTCAAAACAACGGGAAATGATCCCTAATATATCATACATCATCTGCATTACGTTACTCAGCTGAACAGTTAAAAACTGCACAACAACAGCTCAGGAAAATCACAATCCTGCCCATACGCGTATTGCCTAACCCCATACGCGTATGGTCCATCTCCTGACAAAATCCCATACGCGTAACACCATCTCATACGCGTATGCTACGCGTACCACTTCTCCATACGCGTACCAACAGAGACCAATCTACGTTCAAAACATCATCTTCCTCATCCATACGCGTATTGCCTAGTGCCATACGCGTACCATGCCATCTCATACGCGTATTGCCTAGTGCCATACGCGTACCATGCCATCTCATACGCGTATTGCCTAGTGCCATACGCGTACGACCAGAAACCAGACTTCCAGATCTGCTATGGCTTTCTCTGCTACGAGATCTATCCAATTCAACCTTCCACAGTCCAATTTTTCACAATAATTGTTCATATCATCTAACACGAATCATACCCTATTCGATTTCACAAAAATCTAACATTTTTACATCTAATTCCTACGAATTCCTCTCAATCATAACCCAATTTCGTTCATCCAATATTTCACAATTTCATCATAATCATCCAATTCAGAGATCAATCAATGGTTTATCACTACCCATGACATATTATCCCATAATACCCATTAAACGATGATAAACCCCCCTTACCTGAGTTAATCCGGCAAATCTCTGAGCTTCAAGCTTTTTCCCTCTTCAACCCTTGTTCTCTGGCTCTCTTTGCCCTTTTCCACTTTTCTGTCTCCTTTTTCCTTTTCACGTGAAAAATAAACCCTTTTACTAAATGGGACCTTTTTCTAACTTCCAACTTTTATTCCAATAAAATAATAACCCAATAATAGTAATTCCAATAATATAAAAATTCCAATTATTTAATTAAATTAATAAATATATTATTAACTCAATTTAAATAATTATCTTATTTTATCGGGGTGTTACAATTAGCACCCCTCACGTTTGTTGTACTCAACGGGAACCTTTTAGTTGAAACTTGCAATTGAATGTTGGTTTGTCTTAATTGTTTTCTTCGAGTTATTAAAAGAGAAAAGAGAAAAAGAAAGGGGTCGCAAAAAGTTTTTCATTAATGTGCTTGACGAGTTTGCAGATCTCATTCCTACGTATCCTCGGGTACAATGAGGAACTCAAAACTTAGTAGTTCGGGGGAGACTACGGTTTGTTCGTTGATGTTTTTTAATGAACAAGTACTTATATCGCATTCTAACGGTTAACCGTGGGCTTGCATGCTCACAATGGAGACTTAAACGCTAGTTTGTATACGCATTAGAAAGGATTAAGCGTCGTTCTTTTCAAAAAAAAATTGATTGATTAAAGGTGTGTTGGATTGAACAAGTGTTTAGATCGCATTCTAAGAGTTAAATGTTGGCTTGTATGCTCATGGTGGAGACTTAAGCCTAGTTTGTATACGTATTAGAAAGGATTAGACAAATGTTCTATTGAAAAAGGGCTAGATCGCACAAGGGGGGAGAAATCATATTTGATATATTTGTATGTTTTTTATAGGGGACGACGAAAGTTCAAGCAATATGGCACGCGTCAATTGTTCAATCATTCAAGGAATAGTGATGTGAGCACCTCCCATTCCTTTTTCGGCTAATTTGATATTTGAAAATTGTTTGCAGAAGTCGAATATTCGTGGTAGTGGGGCGAGCGCCTCCCACTTGCTTATTCGAGGAATAATGAGGTGTACGTCACCTATTCTTGTATCCAAGTTTATTTAGAGTGTTTTAATAAGAAAATATTTAATCGCTTCGAGTAAGCGGACAAGAAACTCAATGTTGATCGAGTGTTTATCGCGTTAGTGAAAATGGTTTGTGAAATGGTTTGAAATGATATGATGTACTTATTAAAGAAAAAGACTTAGTGTGATTTTTGAAAAATGTACTTGATTTTGAACAAACACCTTTTATTTTAGTAATTTTGAAGGTTTAATATTAATGGTCATTTTGTCTTTTTGGATTAACAATTATGCATCAACTAAAAATACAATAAAAATAAAAGAAATAATAAAAGGGAGGGACACACTATCAATGCAATAGGTAAAAGAATTTAAAAAACAAAGGAAATAAAAGAAAGAATAAAAATAAATAAATAAAACAATAATAATAAATTAATAAATAATAAATATATATAAAAAACAAAAATAGGCGGAAAGTTGAGGGTATAGTTAGAAAAATGTTTTAGCCTCAAAGGAGAGGGACTCCACAGGGGTGTGTTGAGAAATCAAGGGGTGTGGGGAGCTTTATCTTCTCCCATCCCACATTTGGTTATTATTCCCGAAGCAAAAAAAATGGAAGAAAATGGTTACAACGAAAACGTAAAAAGACCATAATTTTCTCAATTTTTCATGTAATTAAGCATATAAATAATGAAAATTTATCTACTCGATCTCACGAACACAACGTTATATTCAAAATAAAAAATAAATAACTAAAAAAAAATCAAAAATAAAAAAAAATGCAGCAACATATATTTGCTTGATTTGACAATTTTATCCACACTAATGATAAACGAACTATGAATTCGTGTTGGGGGTAATGTTGAGAAGTTATTGAATATATTATTTATGTAAAACAAACATCAATTTGCATTTGACCCTTTTTGTTCATGGAGGTTCAAAAACACTTTAAACTCTTGATTTTGAATCAATGGAGTTTCTATACAAAATAGTGCTGATTAATATATTAATTAAGTACAACAAGAATAATAATGCAAAGAAAATTAAATAAATGAAAATTAAATCACATTAATCACTTTTGTTCATAGAGGTTCAAGAACACTTTAAACTCTTGATTTTGAATCAATAAAATTTCCATGCAAAATGATGATTAAGGTACTAATTAAGTGAAACAATAATAATAATGCAAAAAAATTTAAATATATAAAAATTAATTCATATTTAATCACTTTTACTCATGGATGTTCAAGAACACTTTAAATTTAAACTCTTGATTATAAATCAATCGAGTTTCCATGAAAATGATGATGATTAAGATGTTAAATTAATGAAGCAAGAATAAAAATACAATAGAATTAAATAAATGACAAGCATAAGAATCCACCTAAAATAAAATTCAATAAAGAAAGAAAGAAATGTCTTACAGAAAAATGAAGAGAGTTTTGATTTAGTTTTTGTGAATGATTGGTGGTGTCATTTGTGAATGAAAGGAGGTTTATTTATAGGCTCTGGAAATAATAGTTTAGGAATTATGCAAAAAGTGTGAGTGAATTCTAAAAGCTTATTTAATTAAATAGTGAATAATGATGTGATATATGCATGGAATAATGATGTAATATATGAATGGAATAATGATGTGATAAATGAGAGATATTTTGAACCTTTTAGAAATATTGATTTTTGTTTTATGATGCATGAAAATGATTAATAAAATTCAAATGGATATTTTGATGATAAATAAAATGAGGATGGATTTATTTCTCAAAATGCATAATGAATGAATTCAATTTTAGTCAATTTCTTCAACATGTAAAATGATGACTTTATGCTGAGTTTTTAAACTATAATGCATATATGCATGATTATGAAGACTTTATTTGATGATAAAAATACATATGGCTAAAAATATAAAACTTGAAAAACAAACATGTATCAAATGAATTTAAAATACCCAGACAAAATTGGGGTATGAAAGTTGCCCCTATTTAATTATCTTGAAACATAAGGTATGAATGACAATGGTCTTTGTACATTCATGGTGGAAGATAATTAAATAAGAAAAGACCCTGAATTTTTTCCTTCGAGATATAAAGGTAAAATGTATAGATGAAATGCAGATGAGAAATGTAGATAAAAAAATGAAGTTGATTTTACTGACAAAGTTCTGTAGGGGAAAACACTTAGGAGACTTTTTAGGGTAACCTCTGCTTGAAGAGTAGAGTAGTGTAAACATTGGGGAATATTGATCACACTGAATCACACCGCGTTTTTGACTCGGATTTCACATGTTTATTAGGTCTTTTTTATTATTTTGCTTGTGTTATGCTCTCTTTTATGTTGTTTTCGGATATTTAGCTCTTTCGGGACCTTTTTAGAAGAAACGAAGCAAAAAGACCAAAAATTAGGGTTTTTCGGTAAATATTGTACACATGGCGTTATGCATGGCGACCGCTATAGGAGAAGCCATGACACATCAACCCTCAACTAGGAGGTAACCGCCATGATCCCATGAACTTTCCCATTCACACACATGGCGGGCGCCATGAAGGAGTGTCGGGCGCCACCTTTGCATTTCACGTTCCCACTAAGGAGAGTTGAAAGGCATCATGGTCTTTGCATGCTGCTGAATTCCTTTATAAATAGGTCGTTCTAGTTCATTTCCAAATCATCCAACTTAGTTTACAACACTAAGACTATATTATCATCTGTAAAAGCGGTAATCTGTCACATCGAGGGGTTATCGCACCTTAGTGAGATTGAGTTGGAGCACTTTGATTTTGCTGTCGTCTTTATCTTCAGAGTCAAAGGTTTATTTTCCTTGTACCAGATTTAAAGCCTCTGTTTGGAGCAGGTTCTAATTTAATCGCTTTTATTTATTTTACTTGTCATGCTTTACTTTATTTAATTTCTTGCTATGCTTTACTTTATTTAATTTCTTGTCATTGTCTTACTTTATTTAATTCGTGTCATTGTCTTTACTTTATTTAAATTTCTCGCCATTATCTTTATTGCTCGTTTTAATTATTTTACACACTTTACTCGTTCTTTATGCCTTACATTCTAAAATAACTTTTCATCATGATCAATATCGTTGTGTTTGTTTGTATTACCATGTCTGGCTAAATCTTTCAAAGGTTAGAATGTAAGAATCGCGGTTAAAGAGATGTTTCACATATTGCATCTGTAGAAATTCTTTAAGGGCTGTTTTGATTTTTAATTTTAGTTTTCCGAAACAAACTTGGGTAGATTTAACTACTCAAGGAGTGCGAAAGCACCCTGGCTTAGTTAACTAGGATTTTTTATCACTTTAAGGAAAAACGATTTTTGAAACTATTTTCGGACGCGTTGATAGATTTAAAATCAGGAAACTCCTTGGGTAAACTTTCCAAATCAAAATCACTTTTCGACTAAGTTTACGAGTCTTATTTCTTAAAAGTAAGTTTACTACTTTAGCGTTCTGCGCACCTTTTATAAGTGACAATAAAATGCCTTAATTTAAGGGTAAACTCGGTTCTGAATACGCGAAAGCGACAGTTCCTGTTAAATGGATTATTTTCAAGAGTAGAAAATATTGCCCCATAAGTAGTTCTATTTAGACAATCGAAACATCGTTTAACTGACTTGAAATACATTCAAACCTGTCTTTATCTGCACTGTATTTATTATTTCCTTTATTTACTGTTACTTTGCAACATCAATATCTCTTTTGTACCACCTTAGATAAACATTGTAACAATAGTAATCGATAGATTGACAATTTGGTCTCTGTGGGATCGATGATCTTTTATATTACTCTGACGCGATTCGTGCACTTGCGGATAGAGCGATCAAGTTTTTGGCGCCGTTGTCGGGGACCAACTTCGTCAAATTTCGTACCCTGTTGTTACACCGTCTAGACTAAGGCATTATTAGCCGGTAAATGCGAAGAACCCGTAGTACCGAAAATTTAGTAGATCCTTTAGCGGAACCCGAATGTTACACTCGTACACGCCTCTTACTCATCCGAATTAAGAAAGTTATGGCCGAGAATTGCGACCGGAGACCTCTTAAGGAATTTTCCCAACCCTCTGACGAGGAACCTAGTTCTAGTATAGTAAACCCCCTCATTCCTGCCAACAATTTCGAACTAAAACCATCTTTACTGCAATTAGTGCAACAAAACTAATTCGCGGGTCTCGGTACTGAGAACCCAAATCAACATTTAAAAGTCTTTATCCAACTGGCCGACACTTTTAAATCCAACGGTGCTTCACCTGATGCGATCCATTTAAGATTATTTCCTTTCTCCCTCAGAGATAGAGCACGTTCATGGTTGGATTCACTTCTAGCTAACTCAATAACTACATGGGAAGACCTTAGAAGAGTATTCCTTGCTAGATATTTTCCCCCTAGTAAGACTGTTGTTCTTCGAAACCAAATAACTATATTTACTCAAAACCAAGCAGAATCACTTTTTGAAGCTTGGGAGAGATACAAAGAGCTATTAAGAGTTTTTCCACACCATGGCCTAGATAATGGCTGATCGTTCATACCTTCTACAATGGACTCCATTATAACACAAAGATGAGCATTGACAATGCCGCTGGTGGCACGTTGATGAACAAACCTTACCCTGAAGCTTGTAACCTAATTAAGGATATGGCCCAAAATCATTACCAATGGGGAACTGAACGAGCATCAGTAGAGAAAAAGGAGACCCAAGGTGGAATACATGAGATAAGCTCTATGGACATGATGCAGGCGAAAATGCACGTTTTAGCCCCTAAGGTCGAACATATTTATACAAACACAAACACCGCAATGGTAGTCCATACTGAGTGTGAACTTTGTGGATCTAAAGGACAGGAATCGGCGAAATGTAACCTTTTGAATGACCTGAACACCGACCAAGTGAATTACGCCCAAGGTAACCCATTTTCAAACACTTACAACCCTGGATGGAAGAATCACCCGAATTTTTCCTATAAAAACCAGAACCCTATCCAAAATTATACACCTCAGAGACCACAAGGTTATCAAGCCCAAAAACCAAATCAATCTATGCAAGTTGTGCCCCAGAAACCTAACCTTGAGAAGATCATGGAGAGCTTTATATCAGGCCAGACTCAGCAAAATAAAGAATTCCTAAACCAGAACATTCACGTAAACGAACTGATAACGCAATTTAGGACTAAGGTTGATCAGATAATCACTCACAACAAGATGCTTGAAACCCAGATCTCATAGGTAGCACAAAACCAAGCCCCACAAACTACACCTGGAGGATAATTCCCTGGACAACCTCAACTCAACCCTCGAGGGCAAGCTAACGCTATCTCATTACGAAGTGGGACCGCTTACGAAGGGCCTCATAACCCAGCAATGAGCGAGTCCAAAGCTTCTAAAGAAAATATACCTACAAACCAAGGAGAAGAACCAGTGGAACCCGAAAAACAAACCGACCAAGAAGGAGAAGCCAAGGATAAAACTTACAAACCACCACCCCCGTACAAACCACCAATCCCATATCCGAAAAGACTTAAACAAACCAAAATCAATAACCAATACCAAAAGTTTATAAAAGTAATAGAGAAGCTTCATGTAGAGATTCCTTTCACCGAAGCCATCACCCAAATTCCATCTTATGCCAAATTCCTCAAAGACATCTTAACCAACAAGCATAGGCTTGACGATCCCAAACCTTTGGAATGCAATTTTATTTCCAAGAATAAACTTACTAAGAAGGAGAAATACCCTGGGGGTTTTTCTATACCTTGCATTCTAGGGATTCATGTGATCGACAAAGCTTTCCTAGACTTAGGCGCTAGTGTGAGTTTAATGCCTTTAGCTGTGTGTAAAAGGTTAAACTTTGGAGAATTACAACCAACTAAGATGTCCCTCCAATTAGCCGATAGGTCTGTTAAGTACCCTGTAGGCATTTTAAAAGACGTCCCAGTTAGGATCAGTCAACTTTATATCCCAACAGACTTTATGGTCATGGATATCAAGGAAGACGATGATATCCCTATCCTTTTAGGTAGACCATTTTTATCAACAGCCGGAGCTATAATAGATGTTAAAAGAGGAAAATTAACTTTCGAAGTAGGGGATGAAAAGATAGAGTTTATTCTTTCAAAGTTCCTGATGGCACCAATCATAGGAGACGCGTGTTACGCGATTGATATCATAAATGAATGCATAAGGGAATTTGATTAAGAAGAACCTGTGATCGAACCATTTTCAAACCCGAATGAAAAGGATGAAGAGCTAAAGGAAACGGAACCTCACACTAACGAATGTTTGGTCCTTACTCAAGATCTTTCACCAAATTCTCAAAAACCAGCTCAAGAACTTAAGGAACTGCCCAAGAACCTAAGATATGAGTTTTTGGATAAAGAAATGAACCGCCCAATAATAGTTAGTGCCACCTTAAACCATGACGAGACAAACCTGCTCTTGAATGTTTTACAAAGATACCCATCTACCTTAGGATACAACATCTCTGATTTAAAAGTTATAAGCCCATCCGTGTGTATGCACAGGATCTCGCTAGAGGAAGATTCAAAATCTTCCAGAGAACATCAGAGAAGAATCAACCCTGTAATAAGTGAGGTGGTAAAGAAGGAAGTCCTTAAACTGCTAGAAGCTGGTATAATCTATCAGATCTCCGATAGTAAATGGGTAAGTCCTGTACATATGGTACCCAAAAAGGGAGGCATCACAGCCGTGCAGAACGAGAAGGGCAAGCATGTAGCTAAACGTATAGAAGGCGGATGGCGTATGTGCATAAATTATAGGAAGCTCAATAAGGCAACTAGGAAAGACCATTTCCCCCTTCCATTCATAGATCAAATTCTTGAGCGTCTTGCCAGACACTCTTACTTTTGTTATCTGGATGGATATTCTGGATTTTTCCAAATACCCATACACCCCGAGGATCAAGAGAAAACAACCTTCACCTGTTCTTACGGAACGTTTGCTTACAGACGAATGTCGTTTGGACTCTGTAATGCGCCATCTACTTTCCAACGTTGTATGATGTCAATCTTCGCAGATTATCTCGACGAAATTATGGAAGTATTTATGGATGATTTCTCGGCATGTGGGTTCGACTTTGAGAATTGCCTCATTAATCTTGAGAAAATCCTAGAGAGATGCGTAGAAGTTAACCTTGTGTTAAACTGGGAGAAGTGCCACTTTATGGTTAAAGAAGGCATAGTGTTAGGACATATAATATCTGAAAGAGGCATTGAGGTCGACAAAGCAAAGATAGAAGTTATAGAAAACCTTAACCCTCCTAAGACAGTTAGAGAAGTCCGAAGTTTTCTTGGACACGCCGGTTTTTACCGACGCTTTATCAAAGATTTCTCTAAAATAACAAAATCCCTGACCGACCATCTGATGAAATACGTTGAATTCATTTTCGATGAAAAATGTATCGAAGCCTTTAATCGTTTAAAACAAGCACTAATTTCAGCACCCATTTTACAAACTCCGGATTGGACTCAACCCTTTGAAATAATGTGTGATGCTAGCGATTTTGCTATAGGAGCTATTTTAGGGCAAAGAAAAGATAAGAAATTACATGTAATATATTACGCTAGTAGAACCCTAGATGCCGCTCAACTAAATTATACAACAACAGAGAAGGAACTCCTAGCTGTGATTTTTGCAATTGATAAATTTAGGTCTTATCTTGTCGGATCTAAGATTATAGTCTATATAAACCATGCAGCTATCTGTTACCTTCTAAGCAAAAAGGATGCGAAACCTAGACTAATCAGATGGATCCTTTTGCTACAAGAGTTCGAATTAGATATTCGAGACAAAAAAGGAACAGAAAACGTAGTCGATGACCATCTTTCCATACTAGAGCATTTGAAGCCATACCATTTACCTATAAATGATGATTTCACCTATGACAGATTGATAGCTAAGTTAGATACCATTCCCCTTGAACCTGATAAAGACAACTTTGGAACAGTTTCAGAGATTAGTAGAGTATCATGGTACACTGATTTTGTGAATTATCTAGCTGCTGATATCATACCACCTGACCTCAATTATCAACAAAAGAAGAAGTTCTTTAAGGATATAAGATATTTCTATTGGGACGAATCACTCCTTTTTAAAAAAGGAATAGATAACATCTTTCGACGTTGCGTCCCGGAAGAAGAAGTTAGAAATATCATAGAGCACTGTCACTCTTCGCCCTATGGTGGACATTCAAGCACATCCAAGACATACACTAAGATCCTTCAAGCTGGTCTTTATTGGCCAACACTATGGCGTGATGTCCATACTTATATTGTCCAATGTGACCGGTGCCAGCATGCTGGAAACATCTCAAGACGCGACAAAATGCCTTTGAAGAACATCCAAGAAGTGGAATTATTTGACATTTGGGGTATTGATTTCATGGGACCTTTTCCATCTTCGATGGGAAACAAGTATATTTTGGTAGTCGTTGACTATGTGTCCAAATGGATAGAAGTTATAGCCTCACCCACTAACGACACAAGAGTAGTCATCAAGATGTTTAAAAATAATATTTTTCCCAGATTTGGAGTACCACGACTTGTCATAAGTGAATGTGGATCACATTTTATATCCAAGATATTTGATAAACTCTTAAGAAAGTATGGAGTAAATCACAGAGTAGCAACACCATATCATCCCCAGACTAATGGTCAAGTGGAAGTATCTAACAGAGAGATTAAGCAAATCTTGGAAAAAATTGTTTCAATATTCAGAAAATCAATGCATGCAATAATGTCTGTTCGAATGAATACTTCTCGTTTTGGCGAGAGAGTTCTTCTATGAAACTTCATATTTTGGCAGGAGAGACATGAATGTAATGAGGAAAAATTCTCGTTTCGACGAGAGAGTTTCTATAAAACTTCATGTTTCGACAGGAAAGTCATGAATATAATGAGCAAAACTTCTCATTTTGGCAAGAGAGTTTTTATGAAACTTCTTATTTCGGAAGGAGAATTATGAATGAAATTTTCTGTTTCGGCAGAAAATCAATGTATGAAATAATGCATGTTTGACAAAAACTTCTCGTTTCGATGAGAGAACTTTCAATGAAAATTCCTGTTTCGGAAGGAGAATTATGTATGGAATTTTTTGTTTCGGCAGAAAATCTATGTATGCAGTGATGCATGTTTGACGAAAACTTTTCATTTTGGCAAAAGAGCTTTCTATGAAACTTCCTGTTTCGGCAGGAGAGTTATGAATGAAATTCGAAAAACTTCCCGTTTCGAAGATAGAACTTTCTATGAAACTTCCTATTTCGACAGGAGAGTTATGAATATAATGGGGGAAAATTCTCGTTTTAGCGAGAGAGTTTTTAGGAAAACTTCCTGTTTCGGAAGGAGTGTTATCAATGTAATGAGGAAAACTTCTCATTTCGGAAAGAGAATTTTTCTATGAAAATTTCATGTTTCGACAAGAGAGTTATGTATGTATATGGTTAATATGATCAATGAACCTTCTATTTTCAGCAAGAGGGTTATGTATGTATGAAATTTCCTGTTTCGGAAAGAAAGCCTATGCGTGATGAAATTTCATGTTTCAGCAGGAAAGCTTATGCATGATAAAATTTCCTATTTCGACAGAAAGACTTATGCATGATGAAATTTCCCATTTCGACGGGAAAGCTATGCAAAAAATGACGTGTGCATATAAGAATGCAGATTAGTAGGTTTGTTGGAAACCTTTTGTTTTGGCAGGAAAGTTATGTGTAAAACGATGTTTGCAAATCATGTAAGAATGCAAATACATGATTGGATTTTTGGAAATGGTCTCCCTATTTCAAAGGTGGGATCTTTTCTTGGTACCAATGTTGATTGAATTTTGGATTTATGATGATTCCAGCAAGGTGGACTTTTTCTTTGAGATGCCAATGGAGTTTGGAATTTGGTTTTTTGGTAGTTGCCAATGTGGATTGGACTTTGGTAGGTAAAAGAATTTGACTTCTCGACACTCGGTATTTTGACGTTTGATGATCGGAGGATAGATGTGGATTCTTTTAGTTCCCCAAGTTTAATCCCTTGCTGATAAGATGTGTGTTCGTTCTTGAGAGAAACCCAACTTTTCTGCCCGATGGGCCATGACGACCTATAAATGATTTCATGAGCGTAGCGATGTGATTAGCGCATGACGATTGTATTTATGCTCTCCCCTAGGGTATCTTGTCAAGATATGATGTTGTACTAGCATTATATTTCGACACTTTTTGTAAACTCAACGATTACTAGTGGCTGGAACGGTGTGATTGACCAACTTGAAAGTATGTAGGGAACTGAACCTTTGTAGCTTGTCTTGCCCCAGTCTATAGGGTCTTTGAATGAATTATCCTGAAAAGGAAACCTTAGGAACGATTATACCATGACATGGTCTGGGATGATTTTCCCCAATACTTGAATCTTGTAGTGATTTCCCCTGATTAACCGATTCTTGAAACGATTCACCTTGGATCAACCGATCTTTGGAAGCTTGGGCTTTGTTGAACTTTTGAGATAACTTTCCCCTGATTGAGCCTTTGAGGGACTTGTCCTAAATCAATTGATGCTCAAATGTTTGTTTCAGACTAACCAATTCTTAGGCCAACATTGTCATTGGATGTCATTCCCTTGATCCATAGGGTTATGAGGTGGTCTTAATTCAGGTGAATGATCAAGTTCATCTCTGGTTTCTTCTTGGAATTTCCTTGATGCAAAGTATTGACTCGCAGTTAAAACTTTTTATTCACAAACGGTAATTTTAATGTGATGTTCATGCAGGTTGTGAAAAAAATCCTTTATTGGAATTGGGTGGTAGTGTGTGACAAGTGGATCATTAGTTCAAACGTAGTGCTGGTTTAGCTATTGTATGAAAGATACAATGAGAATATGATATCAATTAGGTATTTTAAGGGTTGTAACGTGGCATGGTTCATGGTTTTTGAAACAAAGGATATAAGGCTCAAAATTCATTTTAACCCACCCCTTCTTCGTGATGATCTTCGGTCATACGTTCAGGTAATTCAACACACACGTTCTTCTTCCAAGGGAGTTTGACGATGTTAGATTGAAGATGATGATTCAAGATTTTCTTGAAATGACTGTCACCTTATTTTGCTTTTGACATGGATGTCAGTGACCCTTTGATTCTTGTTTTGGTGGTCACCTGATTTTGTTTTGTTTTTCTATGAGGATTTATACGACCTCCTTTGATTGATTTTTTTTGCTTTTTTGATCCATAATTTTTTCCTAGACCGCTTTTGAAGCTTTTAGTCCACCAGGATTGTCCTAATTTTTGCCTAAGTCGCCTCTTTGGTGTGTTCGACTTAGCGGGTTTTTTTTCTTTCCGATTTTGCTGAAGGGTTGTGAATGCCACGTCCTTGGTTATTGAAGAACAACTGTCACAACCTTTGGATTTTGCTTGGTTCTTCTCCACTTCAGGTTTTGTTGCGAATAATATCATGTGGTTAATCCCCATATGGGATTTATTATCTTGGAATTCGAATGCAGAGTAGACTAACTGAACACTACCCTACCCCGGATTAATCATAAGGGTTTATTTAAATTCGAAAGAAACACATACTTCTAGGTTCGAAGTGGTTATATAGGGATTAACTCCTTATATATATCTAGTATTTGGGGATTTGAAATAATGCATATACATCATCCGCATGATCTTATCCGAAAGCATACCGTTAGCAATTATGGGTATTTTGTTTTCGTCATTCTCCCTCCAATCTTTGCTAAAACAAAAGGATGATAAAGAAATTAAAGTGGAGAAGTATGTATTTGTGCTTTTCAATAAATGAGGAAAGATGAATGATTACAAAGAGACTGATTCAAAACATGCATAACCATTTCATTAATAAGGTCATTAAAAAGAGCAATTTCCAAAGCAAACAGTACTTGGACAAACAAGAAAAATCACAAGAAATTAAAATGGTAATATGGTATAGTGATTTCCTTCATTAAGGAAATGGACTTTCCTTTCTTGATTCGATGTCGGACTAGCTTTGTTGGAAGTCGTTCTGCTTGTTCAAACCTGGTATGATGCTTATCTTCGGCAACCCCTTCAATGGAATTCACTGACGACCCGCATGCGTCGATGTGGGGTTTGTAGCAACATTTAGGCTTGTTGGCGTGATGTTAACAACCTTTGATTCAACCAAATCTTGCACATAATTCTTGAAAGTATAACAATTCTCTAGAGTGTGCCTAGGTGCGCCCATATGAAATTCGCAGTGAGCCTTGACATCATAACCTGGTAGATATGGGGTAGGATGTGGTTTTAGTTCCCTCCAGGTCAAAAGTACTCTCTTGAGTAAGTATGAAAAAATATGACTATACTGTACAGGAAGAGGTTCATAATGCCTTGAAGGTATTCTTGACTTTAATTGCCTCTATGAAGGGGTATTCTATCGATATTAGTGTGGCGATGGTTGCTAGTAAACTTGTTGTTGATAAGCTTGTTGTTGTTGAATCGGTTGTCGATAAGGAATGGGTGCAATACTTGATGATGATAAGGAGCCTGTTGTTTACCCCTACGTTCTCACATGTTGGCAGTGGTTTCCCCTTCTGACTTCTTATGGAAGTTTGAGTATGGTTTCTTCCCTCTATTTGAGGCACTAGTAACACAAGGTATCTTCCCCTTTTTCATCTGGATCTCAATTTGTTCCCCAATAGAAATGATCTCGGAGGATGTCGAAAAGCTGGATCCCACCATCTTTTCCATGTACTGGGCATGAAGGGTTCCCATAAACATGTCAATCAACTCTTTATCAAGGAGAGGTGGTTGGACACGAGTTGCAAACTCTCTCCACCGTTGGGCGTATTCCTTGAATGACTCGTTACTATGTTGAGTCATGTCTTGCAGCTGAGTGCGGTTGGGTGCCAAATCAGTATTATACTGATAATACCTGAGAAAGGCTTCTATAAGGTCTCTACATGACTGGACTTGCCCTCTCTCCAACCGCATGTACCATTCCAAGGATGCCCCGTTAATGCTATCCTGGAAATAATGGATTAAGAGTTGATCTTTGTTGATGTGGGCTTCCATCTTGCGACAGTAAGCTCTGAGGTGAGTTATAGGGCAGCTGATCCCTTTGTATATGTAGAAATCTGGAACTTTTAATTTCTGAGGAATCAGTAGACCTGACACTAGACACATATCAACAACATCCAAGTTAGGAGTAGAGTGAACCTTAAGGGACTTGAATTTATCCTCCAAAGTATGGAGTCTCTTAATAGTTGGGTCTAGAAGAACTCCAACAGTAGGCCTTATAGGTTGTGGCATGAAGAAAGCATCATACTGATCTTCTTCATCAGTCACAGATCTGTGTCGAACAGACACAACTGAATGATTTAGGGTGTTATCATTGACCACTAGTATATGGATAAAAACTCCTTCAGGATGAACACAATTTCCTTCAAGGTTAGTCACCTATGGGATATTGAGCGAGGACAAGCTAAACCAAGCAGTAACTCTTCTAGATTTGATATTAATTTCAGCGTCTTTTTCCTTTTGGGCCAAGACTAACATAGTCCCAAGAAAATGATCCATCTTCGCTTGCATAGAGTCTATGTTTATTCTCATTGTAGCCTAGTTTTCCTCAACTTGTTCGAGTGTTATTTTGTAGTTGAAGCGCGTCTCGTACCGGTGTCGAGTAGTAAATTTTGTTGGACAAAGGGTAGAAGATGTATAAGTTTTTTTGTTTTGGAAAATGACATGCATGTTGATGAATGCAAATGCATGGATTTTCTTTTTGTCGTTTTGATATGCAAGGAAGGTGCAATAGGATCCAGGATAACATGAGTAATGTCGGAACAAACTTATTAAGATGAACCCCTTTCAACCGGGCTAATATTTTATACCCAACCCCTCACAAGGGATATCTCTAGGGTTGCGTTATCAAGGAAAAACTTTGGGTCACAGATTATGTTCAAAATTTCACCGCAATAATGAGCTAGCCATATCATGATGAAAGTTCTGAATCAATCTATTCTAAGTGGGATCTTCATATTGTTGGAATGGGGTGTAGATCCCTCGGTTTAATACTGCACAATCACCAACCCTAGTAACAAGCTTCAGGTTAAGGCGGGGTTCCTAGAGTCATGGATCTTAATCAGATTTCAATGTAATAATGGGCTAGCCATATCTTGATGAAAGTTCTAAACATATCTACTCTAGGTGGAGTCTTCGTATTGTTCCCACGAGGTGTAGACCCCTCGGTTCAATACTACACAACTTCTGATTCTAATGTTTTTCTCAAAGCTCAGGTACGGAGCTTATTGTCGCAACTTGAAAAATGGAATGCGAAAAAAAACAACCGGCGAAGAAAGACAGGAGAGTCGCCACCGTGCGTTATTTATCCCAAAGGAGGGAAAGGAAACGCTCGAAGTAAACCTGGAAAAAGGAAAGGACAAGACAGGGTCTCGACACCAAATCTTGGGTTCGGGAGTCGGTTATGCGAAGGGAAGGTATTAGCACCCCTACGCATCCGTAGTACTCTACGGGATCCACTTTTGTAGTTCTTGTCTAAAGGGTGTGGGTTTATCTAATGTGTTATTTACTAAAAAAAAGGGGTCAAAAGAAAATGACTCGCACGGATGTCGCAT
The DNA here is from genome assembly GCF_024323335.1 of Lathyrus oleraceus. Taxonomy (NCBI): domain Eukaryota; kingdom Viridiplantae; phylum Streptophyta; class Magnoliopsida; order Fabales; family Fabaceae; genus Lathyrus; species Lathyrus oleraceus. The sequence goes on from NC_066580.1 coordinate 473,885,845, forward strand.
CCACTGTATACGTATCTCATCTGAATAGGAGAATCAGAGTCTTCGTAGCTCGGCTACCTAGGGGTTAAGGGTAATTGTGCTCGCTAAGACATCGCGTCTTATGCCTACGTATCTCATCTGGAATGAGAATCAGAGCAAGTCGTAGTTCGGCTAACTACGGGGTTATGGATTGGGTTTTGGACGAACGACGTTACTACGCAATCTACCGGATGCTCGACCTTTGGAGACTTACTCGCCTGTAGTAGAAGGCATTAACGTGTTCTTAGGAGAAGAAAAATCAATGAGTTGGTAGGGTTAGGGATGCTCATGCAAAAAGGCAGTCCTTGACGAAGGAACCGCGCTACCTGTGGGGATACGAACACATACAAAACAAACATGCATAAAGTAAACGTGCCAACAAGGCAATCAGAATAAATCTCCCAAATGGTATCCAACAAGCAAAGTGGAATATCCAGCGAGCTATCCCTGCAAAAGTCATGTGAGCCTTCACAAAAACTCAACAAAAGGGTTAGTGAAACACGATAAGCATTTTTTTCATGGATAACAGTATGGTTTCAGAAACCTCAAACCCTGTGGCATACACTTCAGAAATTAAACGATTAAGCATTCAAGGCATAGGTTTCACCCATTCATGCATATGCGAAACCTAACGATATCCACACTTCCAAATTCAAATATAATACATCACACATTTAGAACATTCAAATTGAAGGCGTAAAATAATGGGAATAGGGCAAACCTGATTGGAGAGCTTGATTGAAATTGAATTGTACCCGTGAGGTTTACAAAACAATCTTTAGGGTTTATGTGAGGCAGAGGTGATTCTGTGCAGTTGAGTTCCCTTTAGGGTTTGGAGGCTGCTCTGAGTTCTCTGTCAGGTAGTCTCTCCAGGTTTTCTCCAGGGTTTTGTTCCAAGGAAACCTCAGAGTGTTTTGCTTCTCTTCCTTTTTCTGTCTGTTCTCCCTCTTTTATAACCTGATTTTCATGGCTCTGTGGGCTCAAATGAGAGAGGTCCAAGTCCAAGATTTTTCTATTATATTTTATTTATTTATTTATTTAATTAAAAATTTTTTTTATTATTATTATAATTTTTTTTTTCGTTTTTTTTTAAATAAAGTTTCTTGGATCTGTTTCTGATTGACATGATGAAATGCAATATGAAATGTTAAATGACCTAAAAATGAATGCATGAATGAGGAAGGCAAATTTTGGGGTGTTACAGCTGCCCCTATTCAGTCATCAGCTAACCCGAGCAGGATGAAAGCGAACAGCTTATCAGACAAACACGGTAAGCTGTGATTGAATACCAAAGACAGACCGAAAATTTGCGCTCCGAGAACACCACAAAAATGCTGAAATACACCACGCTGTTTATTTCTCTTCCGATCCTCTGGCTGAATCTAAATCAGTCTTGTGACTTAATCTGGAGTTTCGATCCTCTGGCTGAATCTATACTCAATTTAGTCCTCTGGTTGGATTTAATTTTGATCCTCGGGTTGGATACGGTTTCAATCTTCTGGCTAGATCTTCTTCGATCTTCCTGCTAGATCTTCTTCGATCTTCTAGCTAGATCTCATTTGTTTCGATTCTCTGGCTGAATCTATTTTCTTTGATTCTATGGCTGAATCTACTTCGATCTTCTGGCTAGATCTGAATTGTTTCGATTCTCTGGCTGAATCTATTTCCGGTCTTCGGGCTAGACCTGACTTCGATCTTCTGGCTAGATCTTCTTCGATCTTCTGGCTAGATCTGAATTGTTTCGATTCTCTGGCTGAATCTATTTCTGGTCTTCGGGCTAGACCTGACTTTGATCTTCTGGCTAGATCTGGATTGTTTTGATGATAAATTCTCATCATCAGGATCTCGCATCTGGGGCATGTGTTGGTTGACCCTCTTTCGAAATCTACAGTCTTCATGTTAGATATGCAGCTTCGAGAATATCCCACTTTTGGGCTTCGTACATATTCTTCAGGCTAGAACATGTTGTAACGACTCTTCGATTAGACTTTGTTTTTTTAAATGCGATCCGCGGGCTGGATCCTCTTGTAGGTTGATTTTCTGTTGAGCTGTCAATCTATTCCTCTAGTTGGCTTGCTGGGGAAATAACGCTCGTAGTCGATTCTCTGGCTGAATCTTCGAAATGACCCTCAGGCTGGATCTTTGGAAAACGATTCTCAGGCTGAATCTTCGAAATGACCCTCATGCTGGATCACACACACACTTGATCCTGTGGGCGAATCTCATGACTTTGGTTGTAAAGTAAATTTTCAGTCTGCTTTGAAGAACCTGTTCATCAGCTTATGTGTATGTTTGATATGCATGCAAATGCAAATGCAAATGTTATGCATGGTGCACAAGAAAAAAAGAAATCTGCTTGGGGGAGCAACTCTGGTAGGGAGCGGATCGCTGTATCAATCCTTGAATGCTCTGTGGGGAACAATCCGTCTGCCGGGACCGGGGAGCCACCGAAAATAAATCGGCCTTTTTTGAAAAGTTGACCTTGCTGGGGAAGTATCAACTATGGAAACTTTGCTTGGCGAGGCTCTGCGAGGAGAGTTTGTGAGGAAATCATCTCCTGGGGAAATGTTGTAGGAATCGACCTTTGCTGGGGATATGAACTTGCTAATCGTCCTCAGGCTGGGGATTAAAACAAATCTGTTAAAAAAAATAATTTGTTGGGGACGAGATGAACACTGGGAACACCACCCTCTTGTCTGTTGGGTATGCGACTACTCCGCTGTTGCTGGGAAGATACAGTCTGACATTGTCAACTCCGCTGGGGATATATAGTCTGGATACTGTCAGCTCTACTGGGGATAGGCTCTGCTAAGGAGAGACTTTGTCAATCGCTTGGGGATGAGGATTCATGACTTGGCATCCGGTTCCTGTGACCTGTAACCAAAAAATACACGTATGCCCCGGGGAATTACTCGATTTGAATTCACCGTCCGGGATTAAGCACATTCAAAGCAATTTTAAATGTTTTCCTATGCAAGTCATTTGCAAAATCCACCATTACATTCAGATGCAATATGTTTCCTCAAGAATTCAGACATCTTTTGCAAACAAACTGATAAATGAAAAGTAAAGAGGCTTTTTAACTGAATTATTCGACTTTTGTTGGTTGAAAAAATTTGTGCCAGGAATAGGCGAGTACATCAGGAAGCTGATCCCTGGAAAGAGGCGATCGCTATAAATTGAACAAGAGAAACTATCCTAATGGCAATGTGGAAACGGGGTCCCACCGAGTTTCGACTCTGCTATGGGTCGTATGACCTCAAGACGCTCTGCTCATCTTGCTTTCTGAAGTGGATGATTAGTCGATCTTTAACCTTCGAAGATTGCCGGATTGAATGAAACGGTGATATAACACGGATGAACTCAGATTGCAGTCATTCGCTTATTCCCTAACTTTTGCGTGGACCGCCCTTTTGGGTTTTTAATCCACCGGGATACCCTTTTTTGCCTGAGCCGCCCTTTCGGGTTTTCGACTCACCGGGTGTACATTTTTATTTTATTTTTTATATACCTAATTTTTGCCCGAACCTCTTTGTTCTCTTTTTTTTGGTTCGTCGGGATGCCCTTTTTTGCCTGGACTCTTCTTTTTAATGTCCAGCGGGTCTATTTTATGCGAAGTATTTTTTAACTGCGTCTGAGTTGACAGGGGATGGGAAGTCTTCGCCATCCATGGTTGTTAGCATCAAAGCTCCGTCAGAGAAAAACTCTTTTAACCACGTATGGACCCTCATAGTTCGGTGTCCATTTGCCCATGTGATCTGTGTTGGGAGGAAGAATTCTTTTGAGTACCAATTCACCGACTTGATACTCCCGAGGGCGCACTTTCTGATCAAATGCTCTCTTCATCCGTCTCCGATATAGTTGGCCATGGCATATAGCTGCTAGTCTCTTTTCCTCAACTAGGCTCAGCTGATTGTATCGAGAACGAACCCATTTTGCTTCGTCCGGCTTCATTGTTGGTGCAGGGAAAAGTTATTCTGGTACAAAATGGCATATGAACCCCCTCCGGTGTGATCAACACTGCACCAACTCCGCGACCATTGACGTTGACCGCCCCATCAAACATCATAATCCATTTGGATTCAGGGTCAGGCCCCTCCTCCGGGAGTGGTTCCTCGTAATCTTTCGATTTGAGAAAAATGATGTCCTCATCAGGAAAGTCGAACCTCATAGGTTGGTAATCATCAATCGGTTGCTCGGCAAGATAGTCTGACAAGACACTTCCTTTGATGGCTTTTTGTGAAGTGTATTGGATGTCATACTCTGTCAGCATCATTTGCCACCTAGCAACCCTTCCGGTAAACGCTGGCTTTTCAAAAATATACTTGACTTGATCCATCTTTGATATCAATAGAGTCGTGTGAGTCAACATATATTGTCTTAGTCAGCGAGCAGCCCATGCCAAAGCGCAACAAGTTTTCTCGAGCAGTGAGTATCTTTGTTCATAGTCGGTAAATGTTTTGCTAAGGTAGTATATTGCATGCTCTTTTCAACCGGACTCGTCATGCTGACCGAGCACACAACCCATTGACCTTTCTAACATAGTTAAGTACATGGTCAACGGTCTTCCCTCTACTGGAGGCATTAGAATCGGCGGCTCCTACAAATACTCTGTTATTCTTTCAAAGGCTTTCTGACAATCATCATTCCATCTGACCTCTTGCTCTTTTCGCAGCATTTTGAACAATGGCTCGCATGTGGCTGTAAGATTAGATATGAACCTTGAAATGTAGTTCAATCTGCCCAGGAGGCCACGAACCTCTCTTTCTGTTTTAGGTGCAGGCATTTCTTGAAACATGTCATATCTTGATAGAACTGATCAATCGTTCTTTCACCTCGGCCTGTAGACTGGCCCCGATCTTGATTTCTTTCTTATCGTCTTCGATACCAATGTTGACGGTCTCAATCACCTCCTGATAAGGTGTAATAGCTCGGTCCTCCTGTTTCAACCACCTGGCTAACTCCTCAGGCAATTCACAATCTTCCTCAGCCCCTTCTTCGACTTGATAGATAGGATTGTCGAAGTCATACTTGGCCATAGCAGTGTCGTTAGCAGTGAGATCCGGGTGATCAGTTTTACGAGGTGTTTTTTGGAAAGAAAAACGAAAAAGAAACATGAAAAAGAAACATTGCCGTTTTTGTAAAAGTAAAAATAATTGAAAGAAAGAGAACACAAAATTGTTTGCAAAAGCTGTCCTTTATTGATGATGAAAATAATTGTGAAATGTAACTAGATGGATGGCCCTACAGATGAGTCATTACACCTTAGTCAAAGTGTAAGACTTTATTATGCATGTGATAAAAGGAAAACAATAAAAATTACTCCTTCAGTAGAGTAAACCGGACGACTTTTCCAGACGACCAATTGTCGAGCTTTTCTCCTGGGACACACGGGCGAATCCAGCTATCTAAGTCACAGTCACCGTTAGCCTTGTCTTCCTCTACAGCATTGACGATGTGGGGAGAAACCAAACCCCCGCTGGAGAAAGTACCAGCTTCATTCTTCCGAGACCCCGGAGTATACCCCAATCCAAACTTGTCTTCTTTGATGATTGGCTCCACAAATTTGCCCCAGCCTTGGGCATTACCAGCTTTAACCACTTCAACAACTTGCTTGTATGAAGAGATAGAAGTCCCGACCTTCTCAGACTCAGGTGAAAAGACAGGTTCGGGCACGACCTCACTGATGTTTATAGTTTCGAAGCCCTGACACAGGATCTCATGCATCTCGCCATCCATCTCCACATACTTAAATGTAGACAGGTGGCTAACCAAAATATCCTCTTCACCATAAATAGTGACGATCTGACCTTCTAGTCCATATTTAAGCTTCTGGTGGAGAGTAGAAGTAACAGCACCGGCAGCATGAATCCAGGGCCGACCTAGCAGACAGCTGTAGGCAGGTTGGATATCCATCACATAAAAGGTACTTTTGAATACCTGCGGTCCAATCTTAACTGGCAACTCAACTTCGCCACAGACAGCTCGCTTAGAGCCATCAAAATCCCTCACAACTAAATTACTTGGCTTCAGGATGATGTCATCGCAATCCAACTTCGTTAAGGCTTTCTTTGGAAGAACATTCAGAGAAGAGCCTGTGTCAACCAAAACATGGGAAAGTACCGTCCCTTTGCATTCTATTGTGATATGCAAGGCTTTGTTGTGATTCCTGCCCTCAGATGTTAGGTCATAATCGGTGAAACCTAGCGCATGGCTAGTGTGTACATTTGAAACTACCGACTCCAGCTGGTTAACAGTTATCTCTGGTAGAACATAGGCCATATTCAGTACTTTCAACAAGGCTGCTCTGTGAGCCTCAGAGCACATCAATAATGAGAGAATGGAGATCTTTGAGGGTGTCTGATTTAGCTGGTCGACTACCTTGTAGTCACTTTTCTTGATAATCCTCATAAACTCATTCACTTCCTTCTCGAATGCGGTCTTAGGAGGAGCTTCCTCAGTAGTAACCTCTTCGGTGGATACCTGTTTTCCTTTAGCCTTGGCAGTTGCCTCAGCTTCAGCATTCGTGCGCAATGTTGATGGTGCAAATAGGCGTCCACAACGAGTGAAGCCACCAATTCCTCCAACATTGTCTACAACGGAGCTACCAATGTCAATGTCTTCTTCGTTAACTTTCTGCCCCTGGCAGTAGATATCAGCCTCATAGTGCCACGGGATAGCACTGTCTTTCTCATACGGAACAGGTCCTGGTACTGTGATGGTGACCGGACCAATCAAAGTCAGTTGAGGGTTGTCAGAGTAAATTGGTGCTGGACTTTCTGGGAAATATATTGTTGTCGGAGCGGGTCTCTCGGGAACATATATTTCTTTAGGAGTGAAATAAAACGTTACTGTCGACACATCATTCTTCACTGCACGAGTCTAATCGAACTGAAGACAACCTTCATCTATCAGTTGTTGAATACCCCTTCTCAAACTATCACATCCGTTCTCGGCGTCTTGACAATTTCTGCACTCTTCCCCACAGCCCGGGAAAATCCGTCCTTTCAAGAGTCGGTCTTTGACCACCGATAGCGAAGACTTCACTTTAGTCACATCAGAGACCAAATTCAAAGTTTCCCCACTATCAACAGCATTAACCCTCTGCCCGCCGTGAGCTGGCATCGGGTTTTGGATAACATTAGGCACCGGAGAAAAATTGATGGCCTGGGCATCTCTCAAATCTTGTACCTTTAGCTGGAGAGCCTTGCAATTATCTGTAGTATGGCCAGGTGCGTTGGAGTGAAAAGCACATCTGGCATTGACATCATAACCTCTAGGCAGATTGTTGGGATCGACCGGTGGGGCCAGAGTTCTCAACGTAACCAGATTCATGTCAATCAGCTTGGGAAGTAATACAAAATAAGGCATTGGGATTGGCTCAATGACCCGGTCCGCATTCCTTGGACGTTGTTGATAGTGTCTCTGCTGGCCCGGATTACCTCCTTGTTGTTGATTGTTGTACCTGGGTTGCTGTTGCGGATGATACTGCGGTTGAGGAACAGGTGTTGGAATAGTGACTGCGGCCGCTTGATCTTGATAATAATTAGAGCGTCCTCTGCCCCTGCCTCTGCCGGCATATATAACGCTCATCTCACCTTCTCTTCTTCGCTGACCGTTACCAGCAAACGGTTTCTTGGAAACTGATGAGTTGGAAGCACTGTTTTCTTGAATTCGGCCCATCTTCAACAGACTCTCGATCCTTTCTCCAGCAATCACTATCTCTGTAAAGCTGATTGACGGGCAAGCAGCCAATCTCTCGATATAATTTCCTTGAAGAGTGTTCATGAACATGTCCGCCATCTCCCTTTCAGACATAGGGGGTTGGACGGATGCAGCAATTTGTCTCCAACGCTGAGCATATTCTCTAAAGGTTTCCTTGGTAGTCTGAGACATTCCTTGCAACAAGGTCCGATTTGGAGCCATGTCCAAGTTGTATTGATATTGCTTGATAAAAGCCTCTGCCAAGTCTTTCCATCTCTTTATGGTAGTGCGAGACAAATGAGAATACCATTCACGAGAAGCTCCAGTTAAACTGTCTTCAAAATAGTACATCCACAGCTTTTCATCTTCAGTGTGAGCTCCCAACCTTCCCAGATAAGATTGGAGATGAGTGCGTGGGCAAGAAGCCCCGTTGTATTTCTCAAAAGTAGGGGGTTTGAACTTGTGAGGGATCCTTACTCCCTGAACCAGACCAAGATTGGTGACATCAAAACCTAAGGAATTTTGAGACTCCAAAGATTTGAGCTTCTCAGCAAGCTCATCCATACGGCGAGTGGTCTCGTGAGCTTCGTCGTGCACAGAGAATTGATCATACTGATAATCTTCAGTAACGGGGCGCCCGTTAATCCGAATCCCTTGGTTCATATTGTACCTTCCGCCAATACCATTTCCGACATTCCCCGTGTTGCCAACATTCCCCAAGTTTCCATCAACATTTGCGTTACCCGCGTTTCCAGTGTTCACAAGGTTATCAGCGTTCCCAGGGTTACCAGGGTTCCCCTCAGCACTTGGTATTTCCACCTACGGATCGGGCCTCGATTGCTCAACCAATTCCTTCAGCTTCGCCTGGCCTTCTGCCATACCAGTCAACAATGTCATGAACTGATCCATCCTTTCACGCATATCAGCCAATTCTTTCTGTATCTGGTCCATTTCTAGTCGTGGACGGTTTTCCTTTGTCGGGTACCTGTGAACTCGCTTGGGACCAATAACTGCCCGCAACAGGGAACAAACATTAGACACTGTGGTGACACCTACAAAACAAACAAGGGTTAGTATGTATGGTATGCGATGCACTGCTTATTCGATTTTAAGGGGCCCCCTTAAAAAGGGAATACCCTGCAAATGAATAAGCATGAGATGTTGGATGCAAATATGCAGATGATGTTATGCAATGCAATGACATGTCAATCAGGATGGCTGGATCCGCTTGAACATCTGTCAGGTTGCACTGCCTGGAGAGAAATTGAGAGGATCAAGCAAAGCACACCAAACAAAGGTCATGGGATGGATCATGTTATCCTTAATATCAACCATCCATTTTTGGTGGATTATGGTTTACACCTTATCAACACCCAAGTTTCATTGATATTAAGGATACCTGAACGGATCAACCATGAATCAAGGGTTTGTTGCAAGTCACGAGCATGGAGTTTAGGTTAAGAACCACCCAAAGGGAGTGTACTAAGGTTTAAACCTGCCAAACATGTTCTACAAAAGGTTCCCATAGTCATAATCCCATCTTTCGGATATTATCGGAGGAACGAATACTCGTATTCCAAAAATATTCTCAAGAGAGACTCTTATGAGTGTAGTATCGTGTAACAATCGTATCAAATCTTACACTTGAACGACTTTCGCAGTACGTCCTACGAATAGGCCAAGATGGGTTTGGTAAACTAAGGTCCTTGGCTTCTAAGGTCTATATTGGAAAAAGTAATGTCTAACCACAACTTACTTGTGTGACATTATTGATCCCAACATGACCTCCACCAAGTGAATGGGCTTGCAAGTCAACTTGCTAAGGAATAACTCCACACAAGTCAACAAGACTATGCCATTCTCCTATCCTAAGTGCACTCGAGTTCGGGTATAGAACTCATCTCACAAACAGAACCAGTAGATACGACAATCATATGTACACAATGCAATAAAGCAGGTAAATGCTGAAAGATAAATAACTATACAAAAGAATAAACACCCAATAAACAAATAACCTACAAAAGCTAGGAGGGACTCGCTTAGGGAAACCGGGTCCCCAGCAGAGTCGCCAGCTGTCGCAACCTGAAAAATGGAATGCGAAAAAAAACAACCGGCGAAGAAAGACAGGAGAGTCGCCACCGTGCGCTATTTATCCCAAAGGAGGGAAAGGAAACGCTCGAAGTAAACCTGGAAAAAGGAAAGGACAAGACAGGGTCTCGCAACCAAATCTTGGGTTCGGGAGTCGGTTATGCGAAGGGAAGGTATTAGCACCCCTACGCATCCGTAGTACTCTACGGGATCCACTTTTGTAGTTCTTGTCTAAAGGGTGTGGGTTTATCTAATGTGTTATTTACTAAAAAAAAGGGTCAAAAGAAAATGACTCGCACGGATGTCGCATCCACTACATACGTATCTCATCTGAATAGGAGAATCAGAGTCTTCGTAGCTCGGCTACCTAGGGGTTAAGGTTAATTGTGCTCGCTAAGACATCGCGTATTATGCCTACGTATCTCATCTGGAATGAGAATCAGAGCAAGCCGTAGTTCGGCTAACTACGGGGTTATGGATTGGGTTTTGGACGAACGACGTTACTACGCAATCTACCGGATGCTCGACCTTTGGAGACTTACTCGCCTGTAGTAGAAGGAGTTAACGTGTTCTTAGGAGAAGAAAAATCAATGAGTTGGTAGGGTTAGGGATGCTCATGCAAAAAGGCAGTCCTTGACGAAGGAACCGCACTACCTGTGGGGATACAAACACATACAAAACAAACATGCATAAAGTAAACGTGCCAACAAGGCAATCAGAATAAATCTCCCAAATGGTATCCCACAAGCAAAGTGGAATATCCAGCGAGCTATCCCTGCAAAAGTCATGTGAGCCTTCATAAAAACTCAACAAAAGGGTTAGTGAAACACGATAAGCATTTTTTTCATGGATAACAGTATGGTTTCAGAAACCTCAAACCCTGTGGCATACACTTCAGAAATTAAACGATTAAGCATTCAAGGCATAGGTTTTACCCATTCATGCATATGCGAAACCTAACGATATCCACACTTCCAAATTCAAACATAATACATCACACATTTAGAACATTCAAATTGAAGGCGTAAAATAATGGGAATAGGGCAAACCTGATTGGAGAGCTTGATTGAAATTGAGTTGCACCCGTGAGGTTTACAAAATAATCTTTAGGGTTTATGTGAGGCAGAGGTGATTCTGTGCAGTTGAGTTCCCTTCAGGGTTTGGAGGCTGCTCTGAGTTCTCTGTCAGGTAGTCTCTCCAGGTTTTGTTCCAAGGAAACCTCAGAGTGTTTTGCTTCTCTTCCTTTTTCTGTCTGTTCTCCCTCTTTTATAACCTGATTTTCATGGCTTTGTGGGCTCAAATGAGAGAGATCCAAGTCCAAGATTTTTCTATTATATTTTATTTATTTAATTATTTTTTTTTTATTATTATTATTTTTTTCGTTTTTTTTTTCGTTTTTTTTTTAAAATAAAGTTTCTTGGATCTGATTCTGATTGACATGATGAAATGCAATATGAAATGTTAAATGACCTAAAAATGAATGCATGAATGAGGAGGGCAAATTTTGGGGTGTTACACTTATCTCGTAGAATGTATCAAACACACATATCACCCATCATAGTATTAGAGAACTAAATGACATATAACATAAATAATACAATAAAATAAAGAGAAACAAAATGGAAGAAAGCAAACAACATTTATAACATTCATCATAATTAGAACTAAATTAGGCTTGACTTTCTCTAGCTTGGAGCATGTCCCTAGCGGATTCTCCAGTAGTCACATCTCAAAAAATACTATCCTTTGCGATGGTTGCGGTGTTACCACAAGAAATTGATAGGGCATGTTGAAGGCGTAATTAATAAAAGCGCCCTATGGATTTAAGGATTATACCCCACCAAGTGGAGGTTTGAAAGAAAAGCTGAGCCCAAGATAAGCAAGAGCTGGGAAAACCACAAGTTACCAGAAGATGAAATCGTTGGAAGAAGCAAGTTTGGTCAAAATCCGTTCTGTCGACGGAACCGGAGATTGGGACTTAAGAAATTGTTTGATTGTACCAAACACATAGGGGATGGTGTCTACATAAATACCTGAGAGGGATAAATTTGAAATTCAAAATGGCTAGCAGTTACAAGGAGAACAAGCGCCAAAGATATGGAGCAGTTTTTAGATCGTGTGGCACGACGTCTGTCTACAGACAATTATTTTTGAGTAGTTTCGCTTGTAGACAGTTTTCTTTAGTTCATTATAAATAGGGGATCCCATAGAGGACTCTAGGTGTTCACTTTGTACCAAAATCACTTGTAAAAAACTTCATATTCCCAGCGCGAGGAAGCAAGAGTTTTTAAGAGTGCTATGTACGTGAATCACCACATTTACTTCAATGCAACTTCCTTATTTTTCAATTGTTCCCGTTGAACACTTTATTTTAATTTATTTTACGTTTGAATTATCCTTTTATGTTGTCGTCTACGCTGTCGACACTAATTCTATTACGATAATAGAATTCACCAAAAGCGTGTTCGTTGTGTATGTCTTTTGAATGTTATAGCGCTGTCGGTGACGAGTCACCCATAGTCTATAGCATCATCATTTCGTGTGGAAAAAACCTTTGCTTGTTCAATATTTTTTCAGAAGTTGTCTCTCACAAAACTAATAGTCCGTCGAATTGAACGAGTTACCTTGTTACATTAGCACATGTCTTAGGATCAACTGGTCGATCCTGCAAGTAACCCTTAGTTTTAAGGGTTAGGGAGGACCAACGATTGTTTACCAATTTCCACAGTAAACAAAATGGCATGCCCAGTGAGACAAGTGCTAGTGTAGTTACACAATTGCATGAAACTTAGAAGTGGAAAACTATATAGTAGGCCACAAGAAACTGTGAAAATGTCAAACTCCAATACGAATGAAGTGCCACAAGGGACTTTATCCACTACGGAAACAGTAATTTCACAGGTTACAACTTTGCCTCCGATGACAAGTGCAGCCTCAACGATGTCGACTACAGGTGCGGTTGGAGCATCAATTCCTTTACCTCCACCGGGAGGTTCAGGATCAACGATAACGACGTTCATACCTTATGTGCCTCACTTTGGCACCAAAAATCCTCTTTATGGAATGTCGTATTCCTTAATGCCAGGATATCAGTCGAAATCAAGTGCAACATTGTTTTCAGACAACGCTCAATATACGAGTCCCTCCTTACAGGGATTAGCGCAAGGGGCAATGCTCAGAATATGGATAATACTCAGAATATAACCATGCCGCTGTCGAATACTTCAATAGCGGTGTTGAGGCAGCAAATGGATGATAGTAATCATGAGTTAGTTAATATGTTAACTAATCAAATGGGTACAGTTTTTAATCCTGTGATACAGGAATCTGCTGAAACAAATAGGCAGGTGGATAATCAATTGACACACTTGTGTAACTTCCTAGGGGCACCGACTCGACAGATGGCACAAGTGGTTAGGTAAACCATTCCTGTTCAAGTAGAAATAGGGGCAGCAGAAGATGAGACAGTCCATGAGGGACAAATCCTTAGACCCCAATAAAATCAAGGCGTTGAGTCAGGAGTAGCAGGACGTAACCAGATGGTGTTAGTTAACCGACATCAGGATGCTGATCAAATTGTCGATCAACATCGGCAAGAAGACTTAGCAGTGGAAAATAGTTTGACAACTATTGTCGAAAGAATTATGGATATGAATGGTATGAGTGCCACATTGCAAAGGCCATTATATGCTTCCCCATTGGCTGAATTTATTCTCCAAACCGAGGCACCTAGAGGAATGAAGGTGCCTAAATACACTAAGTTTGGGGGAGAATCTGATGAGTCGACAATAGAACATATTGCCAGATATTTAACCGAGTCGGGAGATTTGGCTCATAATGAGTGTTTGAGAGTAAAAAACTTTCCTTCCTCTTTGACTAAGGTTGCCTTCACATGGTTCACTTCTTTGGCCCCAAATTCGATTGATTCATGGGCCAAGTTAGAAAAGAAGTTCCATGAATAGTTTTACGAAGGGCACTCCAAAATTAGTTTGGCATAATTGTCTAGCATTAAGAGAAGGTTTACTGAGAATATTGACGATTATCTAAATAGATTTAGATCATTAAAGGCCAAGTGCTTTACGCAAGTACCGGAACATGAACTTGTTCAAATGGCTGCTGGGGTGTTAGATTATTCCATTAGGAAGAAAATAGACCCAACCTTTGTAAAGAGTATGTCACAATTGGCTGATAGAGTTCGACATCTCAAACGACAAAGGTTAGAAAAGGTTAGACATAGTAAGGCTAAGAAGGAAAAAATAGCTTTCGTCGATTATGACGCGACATATCCAATATATGAGGTTGATTATGCCTCATCGATCGAATTAGAAATTGACGTGGCTGAGTTAAAGCCAGGATCTGCTTATGATTGTCAGTTATTACTTCCTGCACAAGGGAAAAATCCTGTCGAAAACAATCCAAAATTCCCTTCAAAAACTTATACATTTGATGTGACAAAGTGTGAGGAAATTTTTTATTTGTTAGTTAAAGATGGTCAAATGGTGGTGCCACCTGGTACTAAAATACCACCATTGGAACAAAGACAGAAAAGAGGATTTTGTAAGTATCATAATTATCTTGGTCATAATACCTCCAATTGTTATCTTTTTAGGGATCTGGTTCAGAAAGCAATTTAAGAAGGCAGGCTGAAATTTGCTGGCCGAAAAATGAAGATCGACGCTGACCCTCTCTACCAGGAGGAAGCTCTATTCGTTGAGCCAGTCGAGATTAACATTGTCAAGATCTCTGAATATGATGAGGCTGACATGTTAGAGAAAATTGATGAAAGCCCAGATGTCGACATAGCTGAAGTCTATGCAAGGGCTGATGAAGATTTGGTAGATTTCCTGTATTGCTGCAAAAATAAGGGTTTACAAGTCTGCTTATGCCCTAGATGTGGCGTTGTCACCGACAAAGTTGCTGCTGAAAATTTCCAAAAGCTACAATTGGGAAAAAGCAAAGGAAGTGGGTTGAACAGAGCACACCAGAATGAAAGAATCCCAAGGAAAGCTGTGGAAAATGCTCAAGCAAGGCCTAGTAGCTTTGTACCATCGGTAAGTGCTCCTAGAGGCACCTGGATCAAGCCTTAGGGAAGACAAGAAACCCCACAAGGTGTTGCTGCTTCCAGAGGAGGTTTAGCAATCAACTACAAGCGTGAGTTCAACTCTGAGAAAAGGACTCATGTTTCTGAAAATTATTTGGGGAATAACCCCATGTCCAAAACTCAATGGAGACGCTTTCAACGTCACAAGCAGGATGAAAGAGAGGCTGCTAGGGAAATGGCTAGAAAAGGCATGGCTAATGGGGCTGATTCTGGAAAGAGAGTTGTTGTGAGGGTCGACACTGCAGCTAAAGAATGGATCAGGGAGTATGTCCGTGGATCAAGTGAAAAATGTTCTGATAAGGTTACTGATGACTTCAATTCGGAATCAAAAGCAATTTTGAATATCTTAGTCAACGTGGTGTCAATTCTACCAGAAGAATACAATTGTGTTACTGAGGTGAAGGATTCGGTAGACGATGTCGACGCTGAAGAAATGGCGTTACATAAGCCAAGATGTTACTTTGTGCTGAATGATGGTTCTGTTAAGAGCCAAGAAGCAATTTTTGAAAGTCCCACCATGACTATGAAGAGTCACCTGAAACCTCTGTTGATCAAGGCTAAAGTGGAAGGTGTGACTATCAACAAAGTGTTGGTAGATTGTGGCGCTACTGTTAACATCATACCACACCATATTTTGAAGAAAATTGGCAAGTATGATACTGATGTTAGATCCAACAATGTAGTCTTATCTGACCATGGGAGAAAAACAAAAAGCACCATGGGTGTGATCATGGTGAACGTCACTGTCGGCTCAATCACTAGGCCAACATTGTTCATGGTAATAGATGCCAAGCCAAGTTACAATTTGCTAGTCGGTAGAGAATGGCTCCATGGCGTCGGAGTTGTACCATCTTCAACACATCAAAGATTGGTAATTTGGAGAGAAGATGGAGTGGTCGAAAACATTGAAGTTGATCAAGGCTACTTCATGGCTGACGTGAACAATGTCGGCAAGAAGGAATTCAAGAGAAAGTTGGCTAACATTTCTCCTTGTTTACCAGCTGAGGATGCGTATTCTAATCTGAGTGAAGCTTTTGTTTCTCTAACTTTGCACGAAACTCATGGCTTCATTTGGGATGTGGAACGTTTAGAGGAACCACCTTATGCAGAAATTTGGCCGACAGGCTGGGGGGATGTCACTGATGATGTCTGAGCTAGAAGCTCTAAAGAGGATTTCGGCATACGTTGCCGAGAACAAAATAAAATCGGCCCTAGAGGCTGAAGAAAACATGGTTGTTGAAGCCTATGCTTTAAAGAAAGAAGATATTTTGGCTATTGAGCCAGAGCCTCCAGATAAGTCAGTTGTGGCTAAAGGAAACGTCAACATGCAATGTTTGGACTGCATTTACGACGATGAACCTTTAGGGTTTGAAAAAGATCCAAATGCGCCATAAAAGATGCGACCACAAGACCCCTTAGAAGAAGTCGACCTTGGCGAATATGGCAACAAAAGGCCAACATACATCAGCGCTAACATCGACAAAGAGTTAAAATCTGAGGTAATATCTTTACTTAAAGAATTTAAGGATTGTTTTTCTTGGGATTATAATGAAATGCCTGGTTTAAGTAGGGATTTGGTAGAGCTAAAACTGCCAATAAAAGCTGGAAGAAAGCCAGTAAAGCAGATGCCTAGGCGTTTCGCACCAGATATCATGGAAAAAATAAAAGCAGAGATAGAAAGGCTCCTCAAAAGCAAGTTTATACAAACTGCAAGGTATGTTGAATGGTTGGCCAATATTGTGCTAGTAATTAAGAAAAATGGGTCCTTACGAGTATGTATTGATTTTAGAGATCTAAATGCTGCTACCCCCAAAGACGAGTATGCCATGCCCGTAGCAGAAATGATGGTCGACTCTGCCGCTGGTTTTGAATATTTAAGTATGTTAGATGGTTATTCTGGATATAACCAAAATTTTATTGCAGATGAAGATGTGCCGGAGACGGCGTTTCGATGCCCAGGAGCCTTAGGTACATATGAGTGGGTTGTCATGCCATTCGGCATGAAAAATGCCGGAGCAACATATCAGAGGGTAATGAACTCAATGTTCCATGATTTTATTGAAGATTTCACGCAAGTATACATTGATGATATCGTGATAAAATCAAATGGTCGACTTACTCATGTCGAACATCTCCGAAAGGCCTTTTTAAGGATGAGAAAATATGGATTGAAAATGAATCCATTAAAGTGTGCTTTTTGTGGGCAGGCGGGTGATTTCCTTGGCTTTGTGGTGCATAAAAAAGGTATTGAAGTAAACCAAAGCAAAACAAAAGCCATTATGGACGTCAAGCCTCCGTCGACCAAAAAGGAACTGCAATCTTTGTTGGGCAAGATAAATTTTCTTTGAAGATTTATATCCAATTTAAGTGGTAAAACTAAAGCTTTTTCACCACTCATGCGACTGAAGAATGAGGATTTTAAGTGGCAAGAAGAACACCAAGAGGCTTTTGACAAAATTAAGGAGTATTTGACTAAGCCTCCAGTAATGGCCCCTCTTGTTAGGAATAGGCCAATGAGGTTGTATATTACAACTTCAGAATCGACTATAGGAAGTATGTTAGTCCAAGAAGATGGAAAAAGTGTCGAAAGACCTATGTATTACCTTAGTCGAATGCTTAATGATCCTGAAACTAGGTATAGTGATATAGAGAAACTATGTCTATGCCTGTATTTTTCTTGTGTGAAACTAAAACAATATATTAAGCCTGTTGATGTGTATGTATCTTCTCACTTTGATATTATTAAGCACATGTTGTCTAAACCAATTTTGCATAGTCGAATTGGTAAATGGGCTTTAGCGTTAACTGAGTATTCTCTGACGTACATGCCTTTAAAAGCAATGAAAGGGAAAGTGTAAGACCCTAATTTTGACCCTAAGATCCCTCATGGCATCATGTTATTGCATAAGTACATTGCCTCAAGGATCATAACATGTTTGGCTCCTTAACCTTAGGGTTGGGACTTGTGTGAGTGTTTTGAGACCACCAAGAATGCTTGTATTGTATATTATTTCTTTTCTTATTTGTTTACTAACCAAAAGCATAAAAATATGTCACTAACTCTTTTTGTTTTGAAGCTCAAGTGATCATGTGCTCCCATGCTCCTAGGAGACTCCCAAGCCCAATGCAATGGCTAGATGAAGATGAGAAGAAGCATGAAAAATGTTCCAAAAAGTTCCTAATCATCATATATGTCTCCCAAGTATCTCAATTTTCCAATTTGATCAAGATAACCCAAAGGGCTTGAGGATTGTTTCCCAAGTAAACCTTAATTCAACTGTGCCTTGCTCATGAAGCAACCTCAACCTATGATCAAATTTAATCAAGGGAAGTTCTTTTATTAATTATTTTATGCATATGTGGACCTATTTGAGGATCCTCAATCATTCATTCATCAAGATTGGAAGTTTGGCCTTGAAAAGTTGACCAGTCAAGTCATCTGACTAAACTGAGGATCACTGAGATACAACTTTTGATGTGTTTGTAAAATGAAGATGACCGCAAGAGCAAAAATGTTCTTAAGAACCACATAAAAAACTTTCATGTTCATAAAAAAATCCATTTGAAACTTGGAAGGTCATCTTTCATTTCAAAACATTATAGGTCATTTTGACTGAAACTCTAATTTTGGGTCAACTTACCAAGGACACAACTCACTTAATTTTTATGATTTTGAGGTGAGACCAAATGCATTGGAAATATTAAGATGTATAATTCAAATTTTATGTTGGACAAAATTTCATAATCCTAAAATAAATACATGTGATAATACAAAACATTATAGGTCACCTTGGACCTAATTCATTGAATTTGAAAAAGTACCCAACTTACAATGCCCATAACTTTGTCATGAAAAATGAAAATGATGCAAATTTTGAGTCTAAATTTATCATCTTGAAAATATATACAACTTTTATGTTGGAGGTTTTTCCATTTGAAGCTTTAATCATGGAAACAGAAGGGCTTGAATAGACTTGCTTTTGATGAAAATGTTCAAAGGTGACTTAAACATGTTTTGTGCCTAAATTTTCACAGCCAGTTTTCATTAATTTCCAAATGCCAAATGAATTTTTGTTCAACATAACTTTTGTTCCTTATTTCAAGGGCTTTCCAACCATTACTCACAATGCTATTTTTGGATTTATCATGTGTGAGTTTGGAAGAGCTCTTTCTTTATGTTCATTTTAACATTTCATGATGAAACTTAATGTGAAAGCCAATTCCCTCCAAATTACACGTCCAATTCCATTTCAAATGAACTCAGCATGGCTTTGCACCCATCATTGTGCCTCACATGCGCCTGTACAGGCCCATGCATATCCATTTCCATTTGCCATGCACACGAGTGAATCATGATACACAACCTTCTTCAACTATAAATAACTGCTCATTCTCATGCATCTGGGCAACCTTTTGGAGACCTGAAACGTTGCAGCACTGAAATCCTAACCATTACCAAAGGAATTTCTCAGAATTTTTCTCACTTTTAAGCTTGAAATTCAACATCATTAGTTGATTTTCAAAGCTCAATTCCTTAGCCTCTCATCTCCACTACATCCCTAGAGCAAAGAGGAATCAGGATCTTGAAGTTTTCGTGGCTTAAAGAGCTTCAATTCTAAGGTAGAACTTCAAACTTTTTGGATCTAGATCTTTCAATTCAATGTAGTATTCTCTTGTTTGTGTGGTTTTCTAAAGTCCTCACACTTGAGGCAAGCCAATGGTGGTTTCAATTTTCCATTTCGTGCACTTTCAGTTTGCACACCATGATCTTCCACTTCATATTTCTCTCAACATAGGAAGAGTGAAGAAGATCCATGGATATAGTTTTAATCTCCATCACAAGAGCTTCATTTCCATGGCCTTGTTTTTTATTTTCATGAAGTTTTTATTTCCTCCAAGTGGTGGCCGGATTCTAGTAGCTCACCGGAGAAGATGGTGGTTTCCACCACCATCACCACGTGTGCATCTTCCTAACCATTGGATTGCTTTGCCACGTTATAATCTCATACGTCCATTGCGTTTACTTCATTTTATGATTTATGTTGCGTGTTTGACTCAAGTGCAAGTTGCGCCCTCACATCTGAGCCATCTATCCACGCCACATCATTTAATGAATCTGATCCTGTGGCACTGGATTTTCCATCATTTCTATTTTTCTTTTAATTTAAGTTAATTCCTTTTATTTTCAAATATTCATAGAAAAATTATTTGAAGTCACAAAAATATGAGACCAATTCCAAAAAAATTCTTGAAAAATCTAGTTTCATATTTTGATTTTTAATTATTTTTGTGACTTCATTTAATATTTTTTGTGAATTATTGATTTTTAATAGTTTTAATTCATTTTAAAGTACTTTATGATATTTGAAAAATCCAAAAATATTTTCCTAGCATTCATGGATCATGACAAGTCAATGAAAAATAGTCTCACCAATTTCTTATTTGATTTGAGATTTTAATCCATTTTGTGCTATTTTTAATTGTTTTTAAATACTTTCTAATTTTTTAAAATTGTTGAGAAAATTAGTCAAAGCTTGTTTGACTATGTTGAACCTATGAGAATTTAATTGGACTTGTTGAAGTTGATTTGAATTGAATTTGAGGTTTGACCTTATTTATTTATTTTTATTTGCATTTTATTTTAATTCAAAAAAAAATACCAAAAAAATATTGTTGACTTGTAATCTTCATTTTTTTTCTGTTTGACATTGATTGATGATGACTTGATTCATTTTTGATCAATTGGATTTGATACTTGTCTTCTTTTCCATTCCCTTTCATCTTCATCCCATTCTTTTTATCATTGGCCAATGAGTTAAGTTTCTTAAGGTTGGTCTTGACAAAGGAGAGGTTTAACCTTCTTTGATCCAAACCAAACTCAACTTGATCCATGACCAAGTGAGTTATTTTGTGTCCAAGATAGGTTGCTTCTTGGTCAAGAAAATAACCTAAAGACAATACAAGGCCCTTCCCCTTTTGTTTTGGCATGGCAAGTTTATGGAGCTTGGCTTACTAGTCATGATCTCTAACTTGTGTTTATTTGCTTATATTTTTATTGACCGACCTCAGATAGGTGTGACTACTACATTAGTCCACTTACGATTGCTTAACATAGCGTTACATTGTCTTATGACAAGCTAACATAACCTCCACTAATTACTAACTTTAATTTGAGCTTTTAAATTTTTGCCATTTACTTTTAATGTCATTTATTTCTTGCTCATTATTCATCTTGATTTTCATCTTTGCTCACTTGAGCATATATTTTATGTTTATGTCATTTTTATTTTGCTCATTTGAGCCCATTATTGTGCATAAATATATTGTTATTTTGTATTGTTTGTGTTTGTTGTGATGTGAACCAAAATGCAAAAGGAGAAAGGACTTAGAATTAGGATTTACCCATGCTTAAAGGAGTTCAAGAGCAACTAGGCTTCATGCCTTTAGAATGCAAAATTTGTTGAAGAGCAACTAGGCCTCATGCCTTTAGAATGCTAAAATCCAAAGTTGACTTCAAAGGACTTCTCTTCAAACTTATTCTTTGTCCATTACCTTTATTGTGTTATGAGCTTTTTGATGTGTGCTTTTGTGCGATAGGAACCTCATTTTAAGATTATGAAAAGAGGACCATTGTCATGAGTAGCCAAGCTAAGAGACAAGCCAAGTGGAGATCCTAGGAGCTTGAATCCAAATTGTTTGATTGCTTGAGTGTTTGCTAAGTCCAAAGAAAAGGAGCATCTTGAATCATCTTTATGATTTCAAGAAAAGGAAATCCAAGGGTTTATATTTCCCCTCTTATCTTTATATGCTTTAGGAATAGCCTTTCTCTTCTTCTCTCCACTCTAACCAAGCCAAAAATCTTTCTTCAAACTTTGACTTTGTTTTAAATTAGAAACCCATGCCTTAAGCCTTGGACCTTTTAAAACCATTTTCATAAATACTCATTGTGAATGAATCTTAATCCAACTTTGACTTCATTTTGTAAATAAACCTAACTTGTAAATATAACTCACTTCAAGTTGTTTTTGTGGTTCCAATGGCCATCTTGTTAAAACCTTTTCAAGAACATTAGTCATAGGTTTGAGTTATCATAGTGGTTGATGTAAATATCACCTCATCCTTAGTGATTGGATTATAAATCTTCCATGCTTATCATAGGGTTAACCCCTCACTAGCATGTTGAAGCCTTCCTCACATGGTGGATTGTTGGTTTAGGTTGAGTTTTCTCCCTTTGATAACAAAAGACCTTAAGGCTTTTGATCAAATCAATTCACCAATCTTTGACATTTTTACCCCGAACTACGAGGTTTTGATCCTCCTTTGTGATGGTACGTAGGCAATGGGTTCATCCATTCAAACAACAAAATTTGTAAATATAATCTATTCTTTTCTCATCTCCCCAATCTTTTGTACAAATATTTTCACAAATACCAACCTACAACACGTATTTGCAAAAAGGGTTCCCTTAGAGTACTAAGGATGTTTTGGGTGCGTAAAACCTTCCCATTTCATAACCAACCACCTTACCCAGATCTCTGACATTTTTATTAGTTTTTGATTTGAAAAACTTCTTACCTTGGCTTTTGTTCACTTTTTAGCCTTTCCTTTGGACAAATAAAAGTGCGGTGGAGACTCAAATTGTATGTTGACTTTTGGTTTAGTCAATAAACCTAAAGGTAACGAAAACCCCGCTACAGCAAGTAGTGGAGGATTTCCTTGTCGATCATTCAATGGTCGAAATGGATCAAAACTATGTAGACATAGTGCCATGGATATTGTACTTCAACGGTTCAAGACATAAGAACGGATCTGGAATGGGGGGAGTCATAATTTCTCCAAATGGAATTCCAGCAGAGTTCAAATATAGAATTGAAGGAGTATGCACAAACAATGAAGCAGAATATGAATCTTTGATCCCTGAACTTGAACTTCTGCTGGAATTAGGGGTAAGGAATGTCGAAATTATGGGAGACTCTGAGTTAGTAATTAAATAGGTATCAAAAGAATACAGATGTGTTAAAGAAAATTTAATCATGTATTTTGTGATTACCATCAGACTACTCAAGAGATTTAAGCAAGTAAGCCTCCAGCATATACCACGGAAAGAGAATCAGAGAGCAAACGATTTGGCGCATGAAGCTTCAGGGTATAAAGTGTCAAAAGACCAGAATGAAGAAGAGGTTCAAGTAAGAGAGAAGGTACGAGTGACATTTTTATCACCATAATATTTGTCGGTTATAAAGTTAGGAGCTGTAGATAGATATCATTTTGAAATTTTGACTGTCGACGACGGGGGAGAAAATGATTGGCGCAAGCTGTTAGTCGATTATTTGCGTAATCCTATAGGATCGACAGATAGAAAGGTAAAATATAGGGCCCTCAGCTATGTTCTGGTGAATGATGAATTGTTCAAAAAGACAGCTGAAGGAGTTTTGCTAAAGTGCCTTGGAGAAAGTGAGGCATATGTGGTTATGTCGAGTGTACATAGTGGAGCGTGTGGGGCGCATCAAGCGGGACAGAAGATGAAATGGCTTTTGATACACTCAGGAGTTTATTGGCCTTCAATGTTGAAAGATTGCATTGAATTTTCTAAAAGTTGTCAGGAATGCCAATTGCATGGGGGCATACAGCATGTGCCTGCAAGCGAGTTGCATACAATTGTGAAGCCCTGGCCTTTTCGAGGGTGGGCATCGGATGTTATTGGAGAAATAAAACCAGTTTCGTCGAAACAACAAAGGTATGTTTTGGTCGGTATCGACTATTTCACAAAATGGGTCGAAGTCGTAGCATTGACAAATGTGGATCAAGAGGCTGTGATAGACTTTGTCCAAAGTCACATCATATGCAGATTTGGTATCCCCGAAATAATTATAACCGACCAAGGGTCAGTGTTTACTGGTCGAAAGATGCAAGATTTTACAAAAGATATTGGAATCAAATTATTGACTTCTACCCCATATTACGCACAGGAAAATGGCCAAGTCGAAGCGGACAATAAAGTGATCATTAGCCTAATAAAGAAACATGTAGGCAAGAAGCCAAGAAATTGGCATAAGACGTTAGATCAAGTTTTGTGGGCATGTCGAACGTCGCCAAAAGAAGCAACTAGAACAACTCCATTTCGACTGGTATATGGGCACGATGCAGTGTTACCAGTAGAGATTCAGGTTCATGCAGTTAGAATCCAGAGGCAACATGAAATACCTTCTGAAGATTATTGGAGCATGATGGCAGACGAACTGGTTGAGTTAGATGAGGAAAGAATGTTAGCCTTGGATTCATTACAAAGGAAGAAAGAAAAAGTCGCCAGAGCCTACAATAAGAAGGTGAAGGGAAAAATGTTTGTTGTCGACGATTTAGTTTGGAGAGTGATCTTGCCTATGGATAAAAATGACAGAGTCTTGGGCAAATGGTCCCCCAATTGGGAAGGACCGTTTAAGGTTTTGCAGGTTTTCTCTAATAATGCCTACGAGGTCGAGGAGTTGGCACCAGATAAACGAATCTTGAGGGTAAATGGAAAATACTTAAAGAGGTATAGGCCTCTCCTTCAAGAGGTCAAGATTTCGACAGGCTAAATGGCTGTCGAATAAACTAGGTTGGAGAAAACTATGGTTGAAACCAGCTATAAAAGCACAGAAAATTAAACATACACTATGCTGGAAAATAAAGTAGTGGCATAAAAGTTGGCAAAATCCATTGTTCAAATATTACATCAAAATAAAATTGGCTAAAGTTGGCCGAATCTAGATTGAAATGATTGAAGCTCAAGCTTGTAGTGCAGAGACTTAGGTTCAAAGTTGTCAGCCTGGACCCTAAGCTGTTAAAGTTTCTTTTCAACGTTGGAAAGTTCTTCAGCTACGGCCAAGGCATCTATGGTGGTTTGCTCTACAGTATCTTGGGCCGGCTTCACAACCTTGTCGACAATACGGGATTCCTCCTCAGTAATTGACCCTAATTCACTGTCCAGAGCAGCAATTTAACGCCGAAGGTCATCAATTTGGAGGCGTATCTCAGCAGCTCTTATTTGTTTGGAGGCCAATTCCTTCTTCTTCTCCTCAATCATTCCCATCATTTTGGTGACCTCTTCGTCGGCTTTCATCACCAGATCCCATTTCTCCTTCACAAAGGCCTCTGTAGTTACAATCTGGTGTTCATTTTCCCTAACGTTGTCGAGATGATGCAGCATGGGAACCATAAGTTTTTCAAAGGTGGCCATCGCACACTTAACATACTCAGAAAGGTGAAGATCCTTGAGTTATGCAAGCACATGCAAGAGTTCTGGGCCGACAGCAGGTTCACTCATAAGCACATGGGATAGATCTGGATTCAAGGCGTAAAAATGAACATTGTCCATCAGAGCTTTGACCTTTGTCGCTTCAGGACCCATCTTATCAGAATGGAGTTGGTGAAGCTGCTCAGAATCTGAAGAAGCATCACGTGATCTTACTAGGCTACGAAACCTATCAATTGCTTCTAAAGCAGAAGGCTTTATCGCCAGCCCCTGGGAAGATGAAGGAGAAGAGTTGGTAGAGGAGCAGTTTGAGGAGGCTGGATTTTTGTGATGCCAACATTTCCTTGTCCTCTTGAATCCTGCAAAGGCAAGGAAGCTGAAGAAAGACTAGAGTCAGAACTAGTCGAACTAGAATCTATGTGCGTTGGAGGGTTAGTGACTGAACCATAATCACTATCACTAATCTGGATAGGGGAGCCAATGAACTCACCAGCATTGTCGACAGAGGTTGCTAGGTGAGATGGAGAAGAAGTCGTCACAGGGGAGTATAGTCTGCAACATGGTGAGGTTGCTCACCAGAAGCATCAACCTGCTTTAGAGCAAAAGGATGTTTGTAAGAAAAGTCCAGCAATTCAAGGAAAAAGATAGTAAAACAAGTGATTACTTGTGTCGGTGTAGGAAGAAGAACATCTGTATTCCCTTCCTCCAAGATAGCAGCGGCAAGGGTGTTGGTCGACTTTGAAGTCCCCACAGCTGGATCAGGGACCTTATTGAGGATAGACGTGTCGACCACAATGGTGTCAGCATCTAGAGAAGAAGGAGCCTCTTAGGGAGAACTTTGTGTTGTTTTTTATTCTTTGCTTCACCACCCTTAGGGGGAGAATCATGCTTCTTCCTTTTATGGCCCTGATGGCCTTTGGACTTGTGGAATTGTTGAGAAGATGACTGAGTTGGTTGTGGAGTCGGCTGAAGACAAGAAGAGAGGTTATAAGCGGTTATTCTAGTCAGAGGACCGGACAAGCCGACAAGAAATACCTCAGGTCCTGTGGCAGCAGAACGCTTATGTTTTTTGGATTTCTTGGGCTGAGGAGAAGGGACAGGTAGATCTGCCGAACGTGGTCGAGCCTGCACATAAGTAAAAGGTTAGAGGCCATGTATTGTTTTTCTTAGAGAAATCACAAGGTTGAATGAGATTGCTATGTATAGTTGCATACCGAAGAACTGGATTTTTTCACAACTTGGGAAATGGGTTGCTCATCATCATTAGAGAACTTCTCAGGAGCAACCTGCAAGAATGGAAATGACAGTTAAGAATATATACCAAAGTAAAAGAAAACGGCAAATCAGCCAGATTTGAACCTGAGTCTTTTCTGTCGAAATAATAGGTTCATTGGCAGAAGCGTGATCCACAGGGTCTATGGGGATTGTTGTAAAGAAAACATAGAAAATCAAGTAAGCGACAAAGTCCAAATAAAAGGAGGTGCTAGCTTTCAAGAAAAGAGTTACCAATTTGTATGGTATCGAGAACTCTAACATATTGAGGATCAATATGAAGTGGCCCTGAGTAGTAGGGCAGATAATGCTTCATCGGTACCACTCTGTCGGTCTTTTTCTTATAAGCATTTTGCACGTCTGAAAAGGGACAATAATACCAATCTGGAATTGAAGAGCCAGAGGCCAAAGCCAATGGGCTAGATGGCAAAGGAGGGAATTTGATGTTTCCGAAATGAAGGGCGTAAAGATACTTGTCTTTCGTGTAACCAGGGATTTTAAGCTTTAGGATCCTGTCTGTTACCTTCTCCTTTAATTCGGCAGCGGCCTCAGAAATGGTCCGACGAAGATTATCAGGTCGATACACAACTCGGAAATATTTCTGGAAATCTTGAATTTGTTTGGCATGGAGAGCCTTACACTTGGTCGATTTCGCCTGCAAATGGACAAGAGCTTGAGTTAGTTCAGATAATTTGGCCTCAGGAGCACCAAAGTAAGCAGCAAAATATGATTGCCACCAATCATCAAATTCTTTGGTGCAGAAGAAGGCTGGTTGAAATGGGATGGAATGGAGCCTGGGTCGGTTTTTCCAAAGGGCCTCAACATCTTCTTGGATCATACTTCAAGGTTTATCACAAAGGATGTTTGTGAGTATGTCGAGAGAAGGAAACAGGGACTTAGGAACAAACTGACAAAGTCCAAACTGTCTAGCTACCAAGTTGGGTTGGTAAGCAACTAGTCCAGGGTTGACGTCGGATGTTACAGCCGACAGAAACTGGGGGACCATAAAGCGTCTCCAGATAACAAAAGTTTCATTCCTGTGTTCATCTTCAGTTGGAGGGAAAGCCCTGATGAGCCATTCAGGACCTTCAGTTCGACTATTGAAAGGAGCCATAGAAGGGTGAAAGTCGGTGCGCGTTAACATAATGTCGAACAAAAGGCGAAACACCTTGACATCAGGAAAGGTTTTATCGATGGGGGTCAGAGGGATCAGTCGCTTCCAAAGAAGGTGTTGCTCTTCTAGGGGACATGCGACCCTTCTCATCCCATGAGATGTGATATCTTTAGAAAAAGTGGCGTTGAGCAACAGTTGTAGGAACCAAAAGGGACCGTGAGCCAAGACATTCTTCTTTTTTGAGTTCTCAGGGTCAAAGAGTTTGATTTGGGAGACAACTTCCGATAAAGACTCATAAAGAGATGCCAGTATTAATTGGCCAATAGCAATGTCACACTCTTGGTGTAGCTGAGTTGCCAAGAGAGCAAAGTGTTTAGCTATCTACATTGATCTAGAGCAGAACACAAAGCGAGACAGCCAAAAAGTTAGAAAGGCCACATGTTCTTCAGTGGTCACAGGGCCCGAAGATGTAGCATGATGATCAATGAAGTTATTATATGTCGGTTTACGAGAATCACCAACGTCAAACCTTAGAGAGACTGGTGCTACGGGTTCACAGTCGAAGACTTCGCTGGTCGGTTTTAGGCCTGTAATGGCAGCAATATCTAAAAGCGTCGGTGTAATCATGCCACGCTTTGTTTGAAAGGAGTTGGTCGAACTGTTCCAGAATTGGAGGGTAGCCAACAACATGCCACAGGATTGAGGAGGGCCACAACGAGCAATTTGCAAAAGGGTATATATACATATTTGTTTCCAGTGGTCGATTTTCTCTGCCTCCAAATGATCCATCCAAGCACAAAACTTAGGACAGTTCTTGGGAGGAGCAGTTCTAAAGTTCCTTTCGACATAATGGAGGGAGAAAGGTTTTTGAGAAGAAACTAGTGGTTCAGAAAGATGACTGGTAGGAAAAAGGAATTTTTCTTAGTTATTTCAGGTTGACGATTCTCTGGGAATGGACCTCATAATGCTAGAGGTTTGTCAGATAGAGAGAAAGGGATTAATACCTGAGAACGCCAGATTTTGGCTTTTTCTTCAGAAAAGGGAGGTTCGAGAACATATTCCTTGCCATCAATGGTGAGTGATTGCATGAGCTTCGCAGCGGAGGGAAGTGTTTTGTTTTTGCTTGAGCTGGCCATGGAAGAGTTTGAAGGTTTGAGGAAGAAAGGAGTTTTGTTCGTTTTCGTTTGCTGAAGCAGAGGGCGAAAAAAGGAAAGAAGAAGAAGAAACAAGGGTTTTATAAGAGTTAAACCCTAGGAAAAGGAAAAATGGACGTTTGATTTTCTTTCTGACACATGTACCCATGTTCCCACATTTGTAGACACGTGGAGGCGAAGGGGCAGTCGTGGTTGGAGACACGTTTCCGTCATAAAGACGTAAAGTGATGGAGACGTGATTTTGTGAGTCTCGAGAGAAAAATGAGATGTTTGTCATGATAAGATGACGTCAGCAGCGTGGGACAAACAGGTGTACCACCAAGTAGAAGTGGAAAGGGTAAAGAGCAATTCGACATCTCAAATATGCCATTATCTCATCAAAAGTCGACATTCGAAAATGGCATCTCTGGGGGGCATTTTGTTACCACAAGAAATTGATAGGGCATGTTGAAGGCGTAATTGATGAAAGCGCCCTATGGATTTAAGGATTATACCCCACCAAGGGGAGGTTTGAAAGAAAAGCTGAGCCCAAGATAAGCAAGAGCTGGGAAAACCACAAGTTACCAAAAGATGAAATCGATGGAAGAAGCAAGTTTGGTCAAAATCCGTTCTGTCGACGGAACCGGAGTTTGGGACTTAAGAATTTTTTTTATTGTACCAAACACATAGGGGATGGTGTCGACATAAATACCTGAGCGGGATAAATTTGAAATTCAAAATGGCTAGTAGTTACAAGGAGAACAAGCGCCAAAGATATGGAGCAGTTTTTAGATCGTGTGGCACGACGTCTGTCTACAGACAGTTATTTTTGAGTAGTTTCGCTTATAGACAATTTTCTTCAGTTCATTATAAATAGGGGATCCCACAGAGGACTCTGGGTGTTCACTTTGTACCAAAATCACTTGTAAAAAACTTCATATTCCCAGCGCGAGGAAGCAAGAGTTTTTAAGAGTGCTATGTACGTGAATCACCACATTTACTTCAATGCAACTTCCTTATTTTTCAAGTGTTCCCGTTGAACACTTTATTTTAATTTCTTTTACGTTTGAATTATCCTTTTATGTTGTCGTCTACGCTGTCGACACTAATTCTATTACGATAATAGAATTCACCAAAAGCGTGTTCGTTGTGTATGTCTTTTGAATGTTATAGCGATGTCGGTCACGAGTCACCCATAGTCTATAACATCATCATTTCGTGTGGAAAAAACCTTTGCTTGTTCAATATTTTTTCAGAAGCCGTTTCTCATAAAACTAATAGTCCGTCAAGTTGAACGAGTTACCCTGTTACATTAGCACATGTCTTAGGATCAACTGGTCGATCTTGCAAGTAACCCTTAGTTTTAAGGGTTAGGGAGGACCAACGATTGTTTACCAATTTCTACAGTAAACATGCGGAAAAAATGATTCTTATAGAGTCGCCACCGAACTTTATTTATTCCAAAATAGGAAAGAGGAAAATATCGTTAAAACCTTTTAAAGAAGAAAACGGTCATCGCAACCAAATTCGGGTTGGGGAGTCGATTACGCAAGGGAAAGGTATTAGCACCCCTCACGTCCGTTGTACTCAACGGGAACCTTTTAGTTCAAACTTCCTATTCAATATTGGCTTATGTTAATTGTTTTCTCCGAGTTATTAAAAGAGAAAGGGAAAAAGAAAGGGGTCGCAATTTTTTTTATTAATGTGCTTGACGAGATTGCGGGTCTCGCTCCTACGTATCCTCGGGTACAATGAGGAACTCAAAGCTTCATAATTCGGGGGGAATGGTACAATTTGTTGGTTGGTGCTTTTTAATGAAAAAGTACTTAGATCGTATTCTAACGGTTAAACGTGGGCTTGCATGATCGCGATGGAGAATTAAGTGCTAGTTTGTATACACATTAGAAAGGATTAAGCGTCGTTCTTTTGAAAAAGATTTTGATTGATTAAAGGCATGTTGGATTGAACATGTGTTTAGATCGCATTCTAATGGTTAAACATTGACTTGCATGCTCGCGATGGAGACTTAAGCGCTATTTTATATACGCATTAGAAAGGATTAGACAACTGTTCTCTTGAAAAAGATTCTGATCGCACAAGAGGCGAGAAATTAGGTTTGATGTGTTTGTATGTTTTTTATGGGGGGCGAAAAAAGTTCAAGAAATATGGTGTGGGCCAATTGTTCAATTATTTGAGGAATAATGAGGCGAGCGTCCCCCATTCCTTTTTCGTCTAATTTGATATTTGAAAATTGTTTGCAGAAGTCAAATATTTGTGGTAGTAAGGTGAACGCTTCTCACGTTCTTTTTCGAGGAATAATGAGGCATGTGCCACCTATTCCTTTATCCAAGTTTATTTAGAGTGTTTTAATAATAAAAAGATTTAAGCGCTTCGAGTAAGCGGACAAGAAACGCGATGTGGATTGAGTGTTTATCGTATTAGTGAAAATGATTTGAAATGATATGAGGTGCTTATTAAAGAAAAAGGCTTAGTTAAAATTTTGAAAAATTTACTTGTAATTTATCAAACAAATTTTATTTTAGTATTTTCGAAAGTTTAATTTTAATGGTCATTTTGTCTTTTTTGATTAACAATTATGCATAAACTAATAATACAATAAAATAAACAAAAATATAAAATAATAAAAAGGGTAAAAGAAATAACAAAAGGGAGGGGCACACCATCAATACAAGAGGTAAAATAATTAAAAAAAAAACTAAATGAAATAAAAGAAAGAACAAAAATAAATAAATAAAATAATAATAAGAAGATAATAAATAAATAAATAATACAAAAGACAAAAACAGACTGAAAATTAGGAGTGTAACTAGAAAAATGATTTATGCCCAAAGGAGGGGGGTCCCACAAGGGTGTGCTGAGAAATCAAGGGGTGTAGGAAGACGTCATCTTCCCAACCCCACATTTGGTTATTATTTCCGTAGCAACAAAAATGGAAGAAAAAAGTTACAATGAAAATGTAAAAACACCATAACTTCCTCAATTTTTCATGCAATTAAGCAAATAATAAAAAACTATCTACTCGATCTCACAAATACAATGATATATTTAAAATCAATAAATAAATGACAAAAATTCGAAAATCAACAAAAATGAAACAACATATATTTGCTTGATTTGGCCATTTTATCCATCATCATGACAAACGAACTATGGATTCATGTTCAGGGTGATGTTGAGAAATTATTGGTTGGATACATTATTTATGTAAAACAAACACCAATTTGCATTTGACCATTTTTGTTCATGGAGGTTCAATAACACTTTAAACTCTTGATTTTGAACCTATGGAGTTTCCATACAAAATAGTGATGATCAATATATTAATTAAGCTCAACAATAATAATAAAAATGTAAATAAATGTAAATAAATGAAAATTAAATCACATTTGGTCATGGAGATTCAAGAATACTTTAAACTCTTGATTTTGAATCAATAGAGTTTTCATGCACAATGGTGATGACTAATGTACTACATAAGTGAAACAAAAATAATAATGCAAGGAAAATTAAATAAATAAAAACTAATTCACATTTAGTCATTTTTTTCTCATGGAGGTTTACGAACACTTTAAACTTTTGATTTTAAATCAATAGAGTTTTAATACAAAATGATGATGATTAAGTTACTAAATAAATGAAACAAGAATAAAAATGCAATAGCATTAAATAAATAACAATCATAAGAGCTTACCTAAAATAAAATTCAATAAAGAAATAAATAAATATCTTGAAGAAAAATAATGAGAGTTTTGACTTAGTTTTTGTGAATGTTGGTGGTGTCATTTATGAATGAAATGAAATTTATTTATAGGTTCTAAAAATGATATTTTATAAATTATGTAAAGAGTGTGAGTGTCTTCTAAAAACTTATTTAATTAAATAATGAATAATGATGTAATATATGAATGGAATAATGATGTAATATATGCATGGAATAATGATGTAATAAATAAGAGATATTTTGGACCTTCTAAAAATATTGATTTTTGTTGTATGATGCATGAAAATGATTAATAAAATTCAAATGGATATTTTTATGATATATCAAATGATCATGCATTTATTTTTCAAAATGCATAAAAAAATGCAAATTCAGTAAATTTCTTTAACATGTAAAATGTTGACTTTATGTTGAATTTTTTACTATAATGCATAAATGAATGATTATGGTGATTTTATTTGATGATAAAAATGCATATGGCTAAAAATATAAAACTTGACAAATTGACATGTATCAGATGAATTGAAAATACCCAAACAAAATTGGGATATGACAGTTAGGCACCAATAGTTTGAAGAATACTTAAAACCAATTAAGATCATCAATAACAAAAATATTAAATCTTTAGTAAAAAGGATATAAAAAGATAAATGAGTAAATATATATTAGTAAGTGATATAAAACATTTACTTACTAGTTTTTTCAGATCCCCTCTTGTTGATCATGATGAATAATATGCACATCATCATCAGTATCATTTTCTTCATATGAGAGACATACATGTGTTGCAAAAGAGGGGTATCAAAATTTAAATCTTGATTTTCATCACTATCAGAAATATATTTTTCTTGTAGAACAATTTACCATCTTGTGTTAGAAGGATCGGTGACATAAAAAACTGGCTTTTACTTGAGATGCTATGATGAATAGTTTGTTATATAAGTCTCCATTCGAAGATCAACCCGTGTGAATCCCAGTTCATCAGTTTCTACACTAGTATTATCGTCAATCCACTTGCACTTAAATAAAGACACTTTAAAAGTATCATAATCGGTCTCTAAAATCTCCTAAATGGCCCCAAAGTACACTTAAGATGTCAGCACATAATTCTTATCTTTTGACCTAGAGAAGTACATTGATTCAGCTTCAACCATAACCCCATTATTTTGCATGATACTACGATCATCCTTTGATTTTGTATAGAATGAGTATTTAATAATGTCGTATGCACTCCAAGTTATTACATTAAACTCAGGCATATGTGACATTCATTTAATTGTCTTTGATGCCCTACTCTCTTTAGAAACCCTTTCATTAAACCAAGTTATGAAAATTTTGTTATACTTTGTCAACAATATTTTTTCACTGGTCCGAGAGAATTTTACCTTGATAAGACTTTTGTGAATGGTCAAGTAAGGTTGAACCTCACTAACGTTATTCATTATATACAAATGTGCTTGAATAAATACATCTCGATCAAATTTTTTGATATTTGAACCTTGAATACCTCTACCATCATAATTTCCATCATGACAAGACTCGGAAATTCCTATAGAGTTTGCTTCTGATAAATAGTTTGTACAAAACTCAATAGCTTCTTTTATGATGTATCGTTCAATGATCAAATCTTTCAAACAATGATGATTCTTTATATACCCTATAAAGATATTCATATATCTCTCTATCGGATACATCTACCGTAAATAAACTTGACCACAAATTTTAATTTCCCTTACTAGATGAACATTTAAGTGAACCATAATATCAAAATATAATAGAAGGAAAAACTTCTCTAATTGACACAAGATAATTGCAACCTCATATTTCAACTCATCTAAGTTTCTAAGTTAAATGACTTTATTGCATATAACATTAAAGAATAAGCACAATCTAGCTATAATTACCCTTACATTTTTTTTGGTAGAATGCCACAAATATCCATTGTTAGAAGTTATTACATCAAGACATGACAATCATGAGATTTTAAGCCAACTAACTTGAGATCATTCATTGACACAATTTTCTTCATATTTGATGAGTACCCTTGGTGAACTTTGATACCCTGCAAACAATCGCAAAAACGTTTTTTTATTTTTTATACAGAGTGTGACATGCTGGGAAAAAATATGTTTTATTTCTTATATCTTTAGGGGATAAATCTTATCGTATACCTATCACCACCATATATTTACGTGATTTCTTAGTATCTTTTTTCCTGTCTTTAATGTTTAGAAGTGTTTTAATCAAACTATCACATACATTTTTCTGCACATGCATCACATCAAGACAATGTGTTACATAAGGGCTAGTCCAATACGAAAAATCAAAGAATAAAGACCTCTTTTTCCAAATATTTTCTCCACAGACCCTTTTCATTACTTTCCAAAGAAAAAATTAATGTGTTGTTGTCTTTTATAAACTTCTTTTCCGGTTAAGGGCTTTGGAGCGATGCCAAACTCCTGTTTTCCTTTAAAAGCCTTCCATAATCTACGATATGGATGATTAGATCTTAGAAATTTCCACGTCCAAGGTAAAGAGTCTTTTTTTCCATTTTTTAATTGGTGGAAGCATGAATCATCTTCACACGCTAGACGTGCTTTATGTCCCTTGATGATGTACCAGATGAATTACTGTATATAGAAACGTCATTGATTCTGAAAAAAAATATGGCACGTAGCTTAAAGTTATCACATGTATATTCATAATCAAGATCAATTCCTTCCTTCCACAAAATTCTTAAATCTTCAATCAATGACGTCAAATAAATATCTATGTCGTTCCCTGGTTGTGTAGAACCCAAAATCATTAGTGATAACATCATATATTTGCGCTTCATGCACAATGAAGGAGATAGGTTATAAATTATGAGAAGAACATGCCATGAAGTATGGTTAGTAGTCAAATTAACAAACGGGTTCATTTTGTGAGTGGCAAGTCCAAGTCTAAGGTTCCTTGGCTCGAGGGAAAAATCTGAAAACAACGAATCAATTTTATTTCATTGCAATGAATCAACTCCATGGAAAAAATTTCCATCATATAATATTTCATCTGCATGTCATTTAGTATTATTTGCGTCATTTACATTAGAAAATAATATCTTGAATCTTTGAATTATCGGTAGGTACCACATCACCTTGGAAGGAATTCCCTTTATAATTACACCATCATCATCTTCAGCCCCATTATCCTTCTTCTTGCAGCGTGACTCCCCACACCTCGGACACGCCTTCAAGTTTTCATACTCTTTCCTATATAATATGCAATCATTACGACATGCATGTATTTTGAGATAGTCCAAACTCATTTGACACAATACCTTCTTGACCTCATGACTACAGTTTGGCAATGTGTTGCTTTCTTGAAGCATTTCTTGCAATAACTCAATCAATTCAATGAAACTTTTATGTGTCCACCCACATCTTACCTTAAAATTAAATAGTCTTAATACGACTGACAATCTTGTAAAATTTTGGCATCCTGCATATAATGATTCTCCGAGGTCTCTTTATAAAGTATATTCCATGTGAGTTTTCTTAAAAACATCTATTCCAATATCATGAATCATATCTTCTAGAGTATCATTCATAAATTCATCATATTCAACTCTATATCACATAAGTATTTTTTTTGTCACTTCACCATGCCATATCCATTTTGTATAATTTTGATTAATTCCATCACAACCTAAATGATTGAATATAACATCCCTCCTGGGATGTTTTTGCGTATTTTGGAAGTTTTTTAAAGGATATCAAAAAATCTCATTATCGTTAGGAAGGTTTCATTATGCGAATTCAAGAAATTGAATCACTCAATTCTCATACTCTTTACTTAATTTATTGGCTCCTATCCAACTATGGTTCATAATCACATATAGCTTCAAAAAGTAAAATAAAAAAGAACGTTCCAAAATAAAACAACAATAACAATAAAGAACAACTACAAATACCATAAAAACAACACTACATTATACCTTAAGTCTCAAAAACCATGACAATAACAACAATAACAACAAAAATGACGACGGAAACAACAACAACAACAACAACAACAATAACAACAACAACAACAACAACAAGAACAATGACAACTACAAATACATCAACAAGAATAACATAAAGAGAGTTTTACATACTAGAAACATGATGATAGAGTAAAAAAAGTGTTGGCTTGAGCTTCGAGTTTCCTTCCTCGGAGAAGATGGTGTTTCAGTTTGTTAGGTGGAGAAAATGGTGTTTCAGTTCTTTAGGTGGATAAGGATGGTGTTTAGTTTGCTAGGGCATAAAAGTGAATGAAACTTATTATTATATTGAGTGGGTAAAATATTGTTTAGAGTTTGCATCTCGATTTTCAGAAAAATTGAGAGAACATAATTGAGGTAAAAACTGCGTTCAATTTAATTAAATAAAATAGTAATAAACATTTAATTTCGATTTTTTTAAAAACTAAGGGATAAGATGATTTATAAAATAAAGGCGAAAGTTTGGTTCTCAATAAAACATAAATTTGCAGGAACTGTGAATCAAAGCTCAAACCCTGAACTACATATCTCGTCGTTTTTTTACAAAACCAAGGGATAAGATTAAATTTTTTAAAAAATGATGTGTTTCAAGTCATTTTACTTCGGATTTTGGTTTGTTGAGATGAAAATTTTGTCATAAAATCTATTATTTGTAATATTGTCTGTTTTAATTTTTAACAACTTTTAATTTATAGGAATTTCTTCTTTTATTTATTTATTTATTATTGGTAAACGAAATGGTAATAATCAATATAAACTGACACACACAAATGTGATCCAGCCTAATAAAACTATTGTAGTTAGGCATAATTCAATCTTATAAAATCAGTTTCTAAGGTGATAAATGTTATTCCATATAAACTCTTTTCAAGCCTTACTTGTAACCAATGTGAGACTTGAGATTTTTCTAATACAAGTCACACTTTACGCCCAACACTATTAAGCTTTATGCGTGGATATAAATTATGGATGGTTTGCGCCTCAATCGATGGGCTTTGATATCATATTAAAATTGTGGTAGAGTCTAACTCAACCTTACAAAACCGACTTGTAAGGTGGGAGTGTCACTCTCTATAAGCTCTTCTCGGACTATATTTCTAATAAACATGGGACTTCGAATTTCCAGTCTCTAATACCATGTTAAAAATATAGATAAAAAAGTAGAGGAGGTGAAAAAGATTAGGGTTTCAATAAAATGAATAACATAACTTATGAAAATAAGGATTATAAAGATAATATATAATAAAACATAAATAGACTAAACCACTCTTAACATAATTATAACAGAAGGTTTATTACATATTATATAATATCTCCCCTCAAACTCACAAAACCTTAGTATAAAGCATCAGGAGTTTGACAAACAAAAATATACTCAGTAATATAAATTTAAAACTTTAGCACTCTTCTTCAAACTAAAGTTTTCTAAACTTTAAGCTTGTTACAAACTAACCATGAAAATAAGAGAACAAGCAAAATTAACTAATATCATAACCAATTGAAAGAGAAACAACAATCAAAGAGATAAAACTTCATAGAGATGAACTAATAGGGAGAGGAGGAGAATGTGAAGAGATGAATCAAACCAAATTATGGAGAGCGAGAACCAGCCAAACAAAAGAGTCCATAAAGAGAAGTAGTCAAATTAAAGAACCAATATAGAGAGAAGCAACAAAAAAAAAGAACATGCAAAGAGAAACATCAAAAATAGAAGAATTAATTCATAGAAATAATCAAACAAAAGAACCAATAAGAAAGGAGCAATCAAATGGAAGACAAATGGGGAGATGAGTTGGTGCCAAAGAGAGTGACCATCCGAAAGAAAAATCACACAAAACTAAATTGAATCAATCCAAATCAATTTGACCCAAATCAAATCATACCAAACTAAACTAACCAAAAAAATCCAAACAAAATCAAATCAAATCAAACAAAGTCAAACCATACAAAAGAAAACAAACAAATAATTCACATCATAAAGGGTGGAGAGAGGGGAATAATAATAATAATAATAATAATAATAATAATAATAATAATAATAATAATAATAATATACATGATCAATACCAAAACTAACGATGATAGAATCAACCAAAGCCATGTATGATTCAATATTAATCTTCAATCACACAAAGTGGGAGATGAGATGAAGATAAAAAATTAGTGATATAATAGAATGTTTTTTTCTTAAATTGAACCAATCATTAAAAATAAAAACAAAAATATTCCCAAACTTTCAGGAACTCAATAGCATAAACGATCAGTAGCTCAAGAAAGATCGAAATAAACTCTAGATACCATGTAAAAATTTGTAATCACGTATAAAATATGAGAGAAACAATTATTGATAATAAATATTAACTTCATACAAGAAACTCAATACTAAACCCTATTTATATGGTGATAGAGACTCAATCCTAAATCAAGAAAAAACCATGATGATAATAACTTATATCAAATATGATACTAAGATAGACTTTATAGGATAACATAATATATTTATAATATTCAAACACTCCCATCAAGTTGAAGTTTAATAAGATTTAGACTTGTTCCAAATTAACCCTGAAAATATGAGATCAAATCAACAAACTAATATTATAATCAATAGAGAGATGAACCAATAATAAGAGTCATAATACAGAAGCAACAACCAAAGATAGAAGAAGCAACTAAATAATCCAAGAGAGAAACCAACTGAGAGAGGAAGAACATATAAAGAGCCTGACCAAACCAAATCAATCAAACAAAGAATCATTCAAAGAGGAATAATGATTGGCCTTAAGCGCACGACTTCTATCAAAGTAGTATGAGTTATCGACCTCAAAGACCGTTGTGATTACCAAATTCTAATATCCATATGTTTATCTAAGACTATCGTTAGTATTGGTTCGAAAATGATTATGATTAGTTTTTATCAATTTATAAAAGGGGATTCAGATTTACTTACATAGATTCTAATTTCTTGTTAATTACGAGAAGCTTGTTTGTAGAAATAAATATAAAAAGTCAGTAACACCTACTTTCGTTAGCGTATTACTATATTCTAAACTAACGAACTGCCTATTTTCACATAAAGATTGTTTGAACATGATTATTTTAAAAAATGAGACTTTTCTCAATTAAGCCTAAGACACTTCTGTAGCCTCAGGTTTAACTGTTCATATTTCTCGCTTCATACATCAATCATACTATTTCAATATATGATTGATGTCTAATAAATTTTCCACTTTCGTGGAGAAATTAAGTGTTTAAAACAGAAAATTGAAACAAGTGGAAGCTTCTCATAATTAACATTTCATCTGAGAACCTACATGAGCTATGTCATTTGGACAATCCTCATGTCCTCACTACTACGGAAAACACCCTTCGTATCCCAAATTTTGACCATCATTTTTCCGTTCATATGAGTTAAAAGTATAGAACATTGGCTTATCAGAGTCCCATACAGGTCATCTAGTCACCCCAATAACTTAAAAAGTCAAAAAGGGACCATTTTGACTTTTTACCCTCTCATATGAGTTCCATTCCATCTTAAGTCTTAATTGCTATTTTTAGGTATCATCTAGCTTTTAGTATAATGTATATAGCTTTAGTTAGAAAATTATTTAATTGTTAATTATTAATGTGCTGAGAAAATATGAGTTAATTATACTATTTTAATTGGCTCTCTAGGTATTAAAATAATTAGTTGTTTTATTTTCTAATATTGTGTTATTATTAAGATTATTTTGGGGCCATTATTCATTTAGGTCATTGTTAGATTTTTTTAATTAATTAAGGCTTTAATTAAATCATGATTTTTTTTAAATATTTCATTAAGTATAGGTTTAGGTTTGACTATTAGGTTAAAATAATAGTCAGATTTTAATAGGTATTTAAAATCGTTATTATTTAGAGTATTATTGTTATGAAGTGTATAATAGGTTATTAATCATTTTAATTAGTCAAATTATTTCCAAATTATTAATTTTTCTCTCTCTAAGTACCTGGTCAGCTTTAGGATCAAGTTAAGTCAATACGCCCAAAATTCCCCAAAAACCATAGATCACGCAAATCAGATGCAGAAACTGGATCAAAGATTTTGAATAGAAAATCAATCAAATATTTCTTTTATTTATTTCAGATACATCAGAACAACATGATTCAGACTAAATACATTATAAATCATTAAAACCCTAAAAGTTTCTAATTGATTCAACTAACAATCAGATCCTAAGTTTCCTAATACATACATCTAATTAAAAGTCTAAACCTAATTTTATGCTTATAAAACCCTAAGAACAAATCAGAAGAAGGTAGAAAAAATGAAGAAACCCTAGCCTATTATTGATGTAATCCTGAACCAAACACACAAAAGCTCTTCATCTAGATACTTAAAGTTCTTCACCTTAAAGCCTTAAGTCTCTTGAGCTTGACCTCCAAGCATTATCTTAAAAAAAGGGGGAAAAGAAGAAAAGGAGATTAGAGGGAGGAAGCAGAGGAATCAGATCAAGAGAAAGTAAGAAATGAGAGGGACGCATCTTAAATCGAACACGGCCAAAGAGGTAGGCATTTTTTTCAAACCATTGAGTATACTATGTTATCTAATTACATATGTTTAGGATTGATTTATATTTTGGTTTAGGGTTTGGATGTTTGGATGTTTGATTGGGCTGCAATGGGGTATGATCTAGGGTTTCAGTAGGTTTGATGTGATTCTGGGTAGGTTAAGGGTCGA
Source organism: Lathyrus oleraceus (assembly GCF_024323335.1). NCBI lineage: Eukaryota > Viridiplantae > Streptophyta > Magnoliopsida > Fabales > Fabaceae > Lathyrus > Lathyrus oleraceus. The sequence continues at coordinate 473,926,989 of NC_066580.1, forward strand.
TCTGGGTTAAATCTAGGTTTTGGTTCGGGGAAGAAAATGAAGATTCATCTTTTTCAGGTTAGGGTTCATGCCCTTTGGGTTAGGGTTCGTTGGGTTAGGGTTAGGATTCATCTAGGTAGTGAAATATGGTTAGGGTTCTAAGGGTTTAAGTTAGGGTTCTAAGGGTTTAGGTTAGGGTTCTTGGGCTTGAAGGGTTTCTGGTTTGGTGTTCATCAGTTGGATAAACACCAGTTGAACGTATGAAGGTCTCGGTTGAAGATCAACCAAAAACCTAGAAATTAGGATGGTTCCTAGGGTAGCTATTGGGTTTGGAGGCGGACGGAGGGAAGGCTCAGAAGATAGAAGGAAGAGAGTTTGAGAATAGAGAGATAGGGGATCAGAGAGAGGGTTTTAAAGATAGAGTGAAGAAATGAAAATGTTTTATGAAGGAAATGAGGTTTTATACTCCCTCCTTCAACTTCCATGTCACTCCCACGTGGCTCACTGAGAGCTAATAAAAATGTTAACTTTGACTTATCTTGCTACATACGCATACACCATAGGCATTAGTTGACTTTCCATCTGAGCCTTCCATCCTAATTTTTTTGACCAATAGACATATCCAATGCTTCTCATTAAATCTGACATGATCCCTTTGATCATGATCAAACGTCCTAGAGAGAGTCAACCGTTGACTCTATCTATGGACTCTCTCGCCAGCAGTGGGCTTTAGAATCTATTGGGCTTAATCCTTTTGCTTTCCACACCCCTTTACAAATGGCTCGTTGTTTGTCAACTGAGTTTGCACCCCCAAGTCATGTAATTTATTTTCTCTTTTTATTAGCTTTCTATTTTAATAATCATTTTATTTAGGAGTAATTTTATTATAATATTAATGATTAATTAGGATAATTAGGGCTAATTAAGTATTAGTTAAATTTAATTAGTATGATTAAGGTAATTTTATAATTAAATAATAATAAAAATATCTCTTTCATAATTTAATATTAAAATGCCCCCAAAAAATACTTAATAATTTTTATTTAATTAGGGTAATTTTAGGATAATTGGATTAATTATTTAAATTAGGGTAATTTCATTAGAACAACTAGGATTAAATAATTAATAAAAATATAAAAATTATATATTAATCGATAACCCTTTTTATTTTAGGTAAGTTTGGTCAAGTTTTCTTGTTCAAATAAATAATTATGCATGTAAATAATCACCCTAATTTTATAAACAAATTAAAAACATATATTTTGCAAAGTCAAGTTGATTGATTGCTTTCACACCTTACCAATCAATAAAATCAATCTAAAATCTAATTCAAACTCACTCCAACATCATGTTCTCTGCCCTTGTGCATTGAGACATTTTTATCAAACGTTTCTCAGCCCCTGATGCGTTGAGAACTTTTCAAAACTAAAATCAACAAACACACAAATATTTTCTAGACGAAGTACGGTACTCTAATTCCTCATTGCACTTGAGGTACGTAGGCACGGAGTTGTAAAACTCTAGCGAGTACAATAATAAAAAATCTTTTTTGGTTTCCATTTGCAATTAATTTTTTTTCTCTTAGAAATGATAGAATAATTATCTTGTAAATAAATAAATTAATGTATTAAGAAAATAATAAACAATTAAGCAAACATAGTTAACCCTAGAACTAGATAATGATCCCATTGAATATAATGGAGGTGAGAGGTGCTTAACATCTTCTCATTGCTTAACTGACTCCCTAATTCTAGGTTTCATCCTTAACTTTTAGGTTTTATCATTATTTCCATGTTCATTAGGAATGAATTAAGGATGATGGCGACTCTGTAATTTTCCAGTCGCGACACTTGGCGACTTTGCTAGGGAGTTCTTCCCTAAAGAGAGTTAATCATACCATATAGTTCTAGGGCTTGTTTGTTTTTATTGCTTGCTTGCTTTAATTTATTTGTGTTTTTTTTATCTTTGCTTTTTATTTATTTTCTTATTCTTTTTATTTTTTATTTTCTACTCTATTACTATATATTTGCATGTCATTGGTTGGGATTTTATTTGTAAGAAGCTAAAACACAAGCTTAGAGGAAAAACATAAGTTAAGAACTAGAGTCGTAGTGCTAACCAGTGAGATGTCACATCTCTCAGGGACATGAAATCTACACTCAAAATAGACCCAAAAAAAAAATTGTCTTCATAGTAGGGTTATCCCCTCACTACGCTGATGATTTGGATGTGGTCCATGACTTTGGGAACCGTTATCTAAAACCTATTTCACCTATGGTGACCTTATGTCATCAACCCGTGAGGGTCGTTACTAAGATCCCACCTAGATTACACTCATCCCGAAGGATTATGTTAGTAAGGCTTACTCCTTCTAATGGTAAAACAAGGGTATAATTTATGACTCTAGGGCTATCATCCCAAAATTCTAGATCCTACAAGTGAGGGAAATATGTAGTCTAAACTTAGAACAAGCATGTCATAAGAAGACTCCTTTAACTAGTTCATGCTTGCATATTACCTTACCTATTCTTAAGCCTTAAGTCAATCATATCATCATATCATTAAAAAAAATTCACCCAATCATTGTAGGAAAATCTTAATCATTTATTGCCAAGCATTATGAGAAAAGATGGACTTTAACAGAAGGAAAATTATTCAAATTAAAGCAAGGGAATCCAACATAGAAAACTTGAAAGCATATGCCATGAGGTTGACCAAAAAGAGAAGGAAATCCATAACCAATAAGTATGGAAAAATCTTGGACCTCTTGAGTGTCCTATAACAAAAAGATGCCATAACTGCTTTTGCACAATTTTATGACCCCATGTTGAGGTGCTTCCAATTCCAGGATTTCTAGATAGCTCATACTCTGGAGGAGTTCAGTAAAATTATGGGAACCCATAAATTTTCCATGAGCCCTTTCAAGACAATAGGGCACATACCTTCAGTAGGAGAAATGGCTAATCACCTTGACATTTGTACTGTTGAGTTAAAGGCCAACTTAAGAATCCAGGGGAATTTGAAAGGTTTTTTAAGGGACTATCTAGAAGGGAAATATGTTAACTTTTCCACCTCCATGATGTAGATTTATTTGGAAAACATCATGGTCCTTCTCATCTTTGGGTTGACTCTCTTCCCCAGTGAAGAAAATTTTATGGATTATGCATCCATAAATGTGTTCTTAGCTGTAAAGGTTAGGGATGAGGATCCTACGCATGCTCTCCTTCCAAACGTCTACTACACCCTCCATCAAAGACATGTCAAACATGGGGATTGATGTTGTGTTGTGTTCCACTACTATACAAGTGGCCCATCTCTCACCTTGCAAAAGATATAACTATCGTTGAGGTTATTACTGGATATAAGTGTGCTCAATATTTGGTATCACTTACCGATAAGAATCTCATATGGTACCCATAAATCCTTCATCGTGATGACATGATCATGAAATGTGGGAGATTCTCCAATGTACCCCTCATAGTGTTAAGGGGGTGCATAACCTATAATCCGAAGTTGGCTATGAGGCAACTAGGATACCCTTTGCCTTACAAACCCAATGAAAAATTATTAGAGGGTTTTGTTTTATAAGGGGTAACTATGAACAATCCAATTATCTAGAAAGTTATCCATTCCTAGAGACAAATTAACAGAGGTAGGAGTATCTTAAAGAGACCTAGAGATGATGGTATAGTACCTTATGCTCAATGGGTGAAGGAAAGAGTGCGTAAGGTAAAGTTACATTTTTCTCTCAAGCGGTCAATTGAAATAAGAGCCCCCGTACCAATTATAGTTTTTATAGAGGAAGTGGACATACTTAACGCTACTATCGTCCAACTTAAAAGGAAATGGAGGACCTGGAGGAAAGTTTTCATCAAATCGCAGATGTGAGAAATTATCTAAGGAGGGATCTTAACCAAGTAGTAGAATAACTCAGAAAGAGTGAAGAAATGACTTGGATAGAAAAGGATAAGAAAGACCAAGCCTATGTTGACCTTAAAGTTGTTAGCTAAAACCTCAAGGCACATAATAACAAGTTAGACAAAGCTTGGCGTCAGAATGATGAATGGAAAGATATATGGCTGAATTCTACCAAAGCACAAAGGAAATGATGGAAGAATAGGAAGCCCGCATCCCAGGCTTAGAAGTTGAATTCCAAAGTCTCACCAATGCTATCTGAGAAGTCATAATTCAAGCCATGAATGAGCAATAACAAAGAACGGAAATCGAAGACTACTCTCAATGTGTCCATTTGAATGGAGAAAGGCATATGATGAGATGATAAAATTTAAGAGGCAGATGAACCTCATTGATGAAGCTTATGAAGAAATGAGGGAGTGGGGCACTTATATGGAGGAACAAAATCAAACAATGGTTGACACTATTGAAGAAGACAAAAGCATCATGCTGGAGCTCAAGAGAAAATTAGACCATCATAGGGAAGAATATCTTAAGTTGGTCCACGCTGCAGGGGTTGTCACTTTCACACTTCACCAAATGTTGAAATTCATATTGGGTGATAAATTGATAATTATTGAGGGCGAAGAGGACATTTCATCATCCATCTTTCATCATTCAGATATATTAAAGTGAATAGAGAAACTCTGGAAAGAATGAGAAGTCAGTTTCTTTGTAGGGGGTTTCATATCTGATTAAGAGAGAAGTTACATCGGGTTGGGGAAAGCTATTGGAGATACCTGAAAAGAAGGATCGGTTCGGACTGGATTACAAACCAGTCAATAAAGAGGTTCAAAAGACCAATCAGAAGAAGCTCTGAACTCTCCAAGAAATGTTCGATAATGTTGGGTATAGAAGTGGAGATCATGTGGTTGTAGTTGAAGAAGAAAATGAAGAGACGTTCAACTTGGTGTGTCAGTGCCTACCAAATGCTATTCTAAAAAATTGGAAGTTCGTCGATATTCCTTAGATGGTTTCTAGTTCCAAGTAATTTATTGTTTTCTAAATAAAAATTATAATAAGTCCTTTGCTCTACCCAAGGAAAATGGATAAGCTTTGTAGGACCCCTTTTTTTTCAATGACTTATTTATCAATAAAATTTCATTTTTGTTTTCATTTGAGTTCCATTTTCTTTCATTTTAAGTTTTCAAAAATGGAAACATTCTTTCATACACTCTTATTCCTAGTACTTCATTAAAAAAATAATGATAAATAAAATTCTTCCTTATGCAGAGTAGTAAATGAACCTATTGAAAACAACATTGCTACAATCCCCTACAACTTCGAGTTCCTAATTAACCAATCAGAAAAAGGTGATGTGGACGATTGTGAGCTTCCTGAAGAGTTAGCCAGACTGTTGAAATAGGAGGATAAAGTAATTCAACCTCATCAGGAACTAGTGGATGTGATCAATTTGGGAACTGAAGAAAACAAGAAAGAGGTAAAGGTTGACGCTTCCCTAAAGGAGGAAATAAAGAAAAGGTTGGTCGAATTACTACACGAGTACGTATATGTGTTTACGGTCATACCAAGATATGCTAGAACTAGACACAAACATCTTAGAACATAAGCTACTACTAAAACCAGAGTGCCCGCAAGTCAAGCAGAAATTGAGAAGGACTAGACCCGATATGTCCCTCAAAATCAGAGAGGAATTCAGAAAGTAGTTCGATGCAGGATTCTTAACTATTGCAAAATATCCACAATGGGTTTCTAACATCGTGCCAATCCCGAAGAAAGATGGTAAAGTCAGAATGTGTGTAGACTATCGAGATTTGAATAGAGCCAGTCCTAAAGACAACTTCCCTCTACCTCACATCAAAGTGTTGGTAGATATTACCGCTTAATTCTCGGTCTTCTCATTTATGGACAGATTCTTCGGTTAGAACTAGATAAATATGGATCCCTCAAATATGGAGAAAACTAAATTTATCACTTTGTGGGGTACCTTCTATTACAAGGTAATGCCTTTCAGATTGAAGAACGTTAGGCAACATCCAAAACGACAATTGTGAATCTCTTCCATGATTTGATTCACAAATATATAGAGGTATATGTCGATGATATGATTGTTGAATCGCAGACTGAAGAAAATCACCTAGTCAACTTATAAAAGTTGTTTTATCAGCTGAGGAAACTCAATTTACATCTAAATACCACAAAATGCACTTTTGGAGTCAGATCAGGAAAATCATTAGGGTTCATAGTTAGACAGATATGAATTGAAGTTGATCTAGACAAAGTAAAGGCCATCAAATATTTTCCAACTTCGAAGACTAAAAAAAAAGGTTCATGTTTTTTTGGGAGACTTAACTACATTGCTAGGTTAATCTCGTACTTAATGGCCACTCGTGAACCAATCTTCAAATTACTAAGGAAGGATCAAGCCATCGAATGGAATGAAGGTTGTCAAAAGGCGTTCGATAGAATCAAAGAATAATTGCAAGAGCCACATATACTAATACCGTTAGTTTTAGGAAGACCACTCATAATGTACCTAACAGTACTTGATGATTATATGGGTCGTGTATTGGGGAAACAAGATGACACCAGAAGAAAAGAGCATGCAATCTACCACTAGAGCAAGAAATTCACCGATTGTGAATCCCGATATTAGCTCTTGGGGAAAATTTGTTGCGCACTAGTCTGGGTCGCTCGACCTTTGAAACAATATATGGTGTGTCATACTACTTTGCTAATATCTAGGATGAATCCTCTCAAATATATTGTCGAAAACCCGACCCTAAATAAAATAATATATCGATGGAAAATGTTATTGATCGAGTACGACATCCAGTATGTCACCAAAAAATCTCTTAAGGGAAGTGTACTAGCAAATCATCTCGCTCATCATACAATGGAAGATTATCAACCTATGCAGTTTGACTTCCCTTACGAAGATATTATGGTTGTAAAGGATTGTGAGACCCCAGGTCCAGATGAAGGACCTGAACCAGGATAGAGATGGACACTCGTGTTCGATGTTGCCTTAAATGCAATAGGGCATGGAATTGGAGTTGTCATAACTTCTTCAACGGGTTTTCATATTCCCTTCACAACTAGGTTATGCTTCACCTGCACTAATAATATGGACGAATATGAAGTGTGTATCTAGGGAATCAACAAAGCCATTGACCTAAGAATCAAGATCTTAGAAGTATATGAAGACTCTTCTCTCATGGGGTACCCATAATTCTAAGCTAATTTAGTACCGAGACCATATCCAGAAATTTATCACCTATTCTAATGAGATTACCTTCCATCATATCCCTAAGGAAGAGAATCAATTAGTAAATGCCTTAGACACTTTATCATCCATGTTTAAAGTCAAGTGGGCCAACTAAGCACCTTCTATAACCATTCAACATCTGGATGAGCCAGTATATTGCATAACAGTCAAAGTCGAAGCTGATGACAAACCCTGGTTTTACGATATCAAACAGCTCATTCATAAACAAGACTACCATGCAAGTGCTTCAAGTGGAAATATAAAAACACTAAAAAGATTGGCGTCCAATTTCTTCCTCAATGGTGACGTACTCTACAAGAGAAATCACGACATGGTCTTGATCAGATGTGTGGATGGACATGAATTAGACATACTTATTAGAGAGATTCATGAAGGATCATTTGGGACCCATGCCAATGGACATCCCATGGCCAAGAAAATTCTCGTAGCAGGATACTACTAGTTGACTATGGAAACCAATTGCTTTAAATACCTTAATAAGTGCCACAAGTACTAGCTCTACGCGGATAAAATACATGTGCCACCAACTCCTCTGAATGTCTTGACTGCTCCATGGCCTTTCTCCATGTGGGGCATAAACATAATTAGAATGATTGAGCCAAAATCCACAAACGGACATCGGTTCATTTTGGTTGCCATCGATTACTTCATCAAGTGGGTTGAAGTTGCTTCCTACGCCAACGTGACAAAATAAGTGATCGCCTGGTTTATCAAGAAAGAGATAATATGTCACTATGGAATTCCCAATAAGATTATCACTAATAATGGGCTGAATCTGAACAACAAAGTGATGGACGAGTTATGTGAGGGTTTTAAAATTGAACACCATAACTCGTCACCTTACCGACCAAAGGTGAACGACGCAGTAGAAGTAGCCAATAAGAATATCAAAAAGATTATCTAGAAGATGGTGAAAACCTATAAAGATTGGCACGACATGCTCCCTCTCGCACTATATGGCTATACACCTTCCGTTCGTACTTCAAAGGGAGCAACCCTTTTTTCTCTGGTATATGGCACCAAGGCAATACTCCATATTGAAGTTAAGATCCCCTCCTTGAGAATCCTGATGGAGACTAAACTGGAAGATACATAATGGGCACAAACAAGATTCGACCAACTAAACCTCATAGAAGAGAAACATATGGTGATAGTATGTCATGGGAAATTACATCAACGAAGGCTCAAGAAAGCATTTGACAAAAAGGTTCGTCCTCATTTGTTCGAAGAAGGCGACTTAGTATTGAGAAAGATATTACCCATCCACAAAAATCCCTGCAGTAAATTGGACCCTACGAAGGGTCATACATCATGAAGAATGCCTTCTCTGGCGGAGCCTTAATCCTTAAAACTATGGATGGAACGAAGTTTCCACGACCTGTGAACTTCGACGCAGTCAAGAAATACTATTCCTAGAAAAAGAGGATAAAAGCCCACGAAGTCGAAAACCCAAAAGGGCGACTTAGGCAAAAATTAGGGTGTCCCGAGGGATTGAAAACTCTGAAGAGCAATCCAAGAAAAAAATTAAGGATACAAAAAATAGAATCTGATAAGTCAAAAACCCAAAAGGGCGGCTTAGGAAAAAAATGGTATATCATCCCGGTGGAGTAAGACTCGAAAAGAGAGATCCATGCAAAAATTAGGGATATCCAAAAGGCGTACGACTGCATCAGTTGAGTCATATTACAATAGGAACTCATATGGAAGCAATCAAATCAATCATTGTCTTCATAAGCAAAGTATTGTGACCTTGAAGGCCTAGGGATAGTAGTATCTATTGGATTCAATAGGAACATGAATAATCTTTTTTATTTCCATTTTTTAGTTTTTAGTAATCTCCTCTTACATGAATTGCTTCTTCATGTAATATCACCCATTTACAGGTCAAATTCTCAATAAATAAAGTTTTGTTTTTCGAGCCTTATTCTTTATTTTTCTACTTGATTACAAATGTTAATTATTTTTGAATAATACATTGAAACATCGAGTATAATAAAAAGCTTTCGAAAGCATATTTTACTTTGATTTTGAAACATGGAAGGGATTGTAGTCTTCCAGCATTGCATCCCAAGCAATACATAGGGCCTCTAATCAATAGTCACAACTTAACTAGCACGAAAGTTTCTTCCTTTCAAGTCATATGACAAATTCTCAGATATCAAGAGTATCATGTCCTGTTCTGTAAACATATAAAAGTCTCAAGAGTCGGAGAGTCGGAATGTTACAAAAACCCTGGTCCCCATAATTTCACACATATCATAAAAGAGGCGTTATCCCAAGTAAATCATGCATCAACACATACATTAATCCAAAACATGCATACATAACATAGGATTTGTGACCGCTCTTAGAACCCAATCCCCAGCTACACTAGTACAACTCCTCAAATAGGAAAACTTATTAGCCTTCATAGTAAGTGTAACACCCCAAAATTTGCCCTCCTCATTCATGCATTCATTTAGTATTTCATATTGCATTTTATCATGTCAATCAGAATTAGATCCAAGAAACTTAAAAAACAAAAAAAAAACAAAAAAATAATAATTAAAAAAAAATTAAATAAAATATAATAGAAAAACTTGGACTTGGACCTCTCTCATTTGAGCCCACAAAGCCATGAAAATCAGGTTATAAAAGAGGGAGATCAGACAGAAAAAGGAAGAGAAGCAAAATACTTTGAGGTTTCCTTGAAACAAAACCCTTGACAAAACCTGGAGAAAAACCTGACAGAGAACTCAGAGCAACCCCCAGGCAGCTCTGAAAAATTCAATCTGACTCACACACTTTCATCTCACGCAAACCCTAACATTGCCTTGCAAACCCAGCCGTGCCATTTGATTTCAACCGGTCTCTCCCATCAGGTTTGCCTCATTCCCATGATTTTATGCTCTTAATTTGGATCATCTGAATGTATGAGGTATGATGGATGAATTTCATTATGTTTTTGCCCACGGGTTTAATTATGCATGAATGGGTGAAACCTATGCCTTGAATGTTTAATCACATGATTTTTGAAATGTATGCCACAGGGTTTGAGGTTTCTGAAACCATACTGTTATCCATGAAAAAAATGCTTATCATGTTTCACTAACCCTTTTGTTGAGTTTTTGTGAGGGCTCACAGACTCTTGCAGAGATGGTTTGCGTGGTTTTCCCACTTTATTTGTGGGATACCCCCTGGAGGTTCATTCCGATTACCTGTACTGACTCACCTTTCTTTGATGGCATCAGCTTGGGAGATCCCTGGGTTTCTTACTCCTTTAATTGTTGTTACTTCGGATCTTTATCCGTGTGGTACTTTTACCTCTTTTCCGCATTTTATCGCTTTCTTACACTACGCCAAAAACTGGAATAGATAGCGCACCTTAGAGGGCGCTTTATTACAAAAGCGCACTCTAAAGTGAAGAGAAAAAATAAGGAGCGAACAACTGGAATAGACAGCGCACTTTAGAGGGCGCTTTTGTAACAAAGCGCCCTCTAAAGTGAAGCGAAAAAATAATGAGGAAATGGAGGGACACCAATAGAGGGCGCGTTTATGAAAGCGCCCTCTAAGGGTACCCTTAGAGGGCGCTTTTAAAAAAACGCTCTCTAAGTCCATGTACATTTCCAGTTTGTAAGGCGCTTTTGGAAAGCCTTAGAGAGCGCTTTTAGAAGCTCCCTCTTAGGCCCTCTTTAGAGGGCGCTTTTTTTACACAAGCGCCCTCTAAGGTCCCCTTTAGTAAACATTAAAATTATAACATATACTGCATGTCTCTTTATTTTCCCTTGCTATATGCTATTTCGTTTACGTAACTGGGTTTTCTCTCTACTGCAATTACTCTCTACTGCGATTACTCTCGTCCTCCGTTCGTTCTCCCTCCCTCACCGTCGTCGTCGACGTCGCCTTTTTCTGCTGCTGCGTTCACGTTCACTGAGTTATCTGCGTCCACCGTCGCTGTTCACTTTCTTCTCCATCGTTACCGTCACCTTGAAGGTATTTCTCTCAATAGTTTGTATTTTCAGGTGTTTGATTAGGGCATTTTCTAAATTGAGTTTTACATTTTGTGCATTATGTTGATTAATGTTGTTTAGGGCAAACGAGCACTATATGGTGTTCATGAGCACCTTGTTGAAAATCATTTTTTGTTATTTTTGTGTGTATGGTTTTGATCACTGAATGTTGTATGTTGTATGGTTATGTAAGGTTTTTTATTTCTGATTGAAAACTGATGTCATTTGGAGTGTGTTTGAGCTTGTGCTTGGAAGTTTGATGATTATGGATGCAAGTTTGTTCATGTTCCAAACACCATAAGTTTGCATTGGTCTTTTGTATGCAGTAGGTGTGTGTGAGTTTTTATTCAATAATGATGAAAAAAAGAGAGAGTTTAGATTGTTGTAACATGAGAGAAATGGAAGGTATATGAATGTGTTTTTTGTGTAGCTTCACAAATATGGTCATTGTCTTACTTGGGTCTTATTGAATCATTTCTATATTACAGATAAAATGGCTAGTAACCAAGATGGTACCCATGACGCGAGTGGATCACGTAACAATGTTGAAAATGAAATCAAACGAGGATTGACTGTTATGAAGTCAATCATTCGTGCAAGAGACAAGGGTGAAAAATTCGAAGTACATTGGAGTGCTGAAGACCAACTAATTGAGCCTAACGGTTCAATGTTGGCAAGTTACATTGGTTTCCTTGTTCGACAACATATTTCGATTACATGTGATAATTGGAGAAGTCCGGAATTGAAGGTTGGCAAAGAAAAAATATGGTCCGAGATACAGGTACTTACCATATATTGTTATATGTTTTCTTTGTTGACTATTTGTTGACCATATATTGTTATAATATTACTTATAATAACACACTCCATGTGTATGTTTTTTAGAGATCCTTTCACATCGATGAAAGCCGGAAAAAATATTGTATTCAATTGGCCGGAAAAAGACTCCGAGGATTTCGATCCTTTTTGTCCAACAAGTTTCTCAAGGATGAGGAAGGAAAATTTGTTGAAGCAGAACGGCCAATGAAGTATGCGGAGATTATTTCAGCCGAAGAATGGGATAACTTTGTCGCCAAACGAAGAAACGAAAAATTCCATGTAATGTCTATTAATTATGGTATTATACAATTGTTAAGTTACTTGGTTCTGATATGCCTTAAACTTTTTTATCCAGGAAGTAAGCGACAAAAATCGGAAAAAGGCATCAAAACCCGCGTATCCGTACAAAAAAGGGCGTACGGGATATGCACGGTTACAACAAAGAATTGTGAGTATATTCAAATGCTATGAGCTTATACATTGTCACAATATGTTATAATTGATGATCTTATAATCTGATTCAATGTGTAGCTAGCCGAGGAGAAAAGTGACGCAACATCTCTTCCGGAGCACGTATTGTGGAAGGCTGCTCGGGTTGGGAAGGATGGGGCTGTCGTTGAAGCGGTTCAAAATGTTTATGACGAATGTGTAAGTAAATATAACATTATTTCTTTAATTATATCGAAAATTTTGTTAGACATATAATTCATTTTTAATCTCCTCTAATAATATTTCAGGAGACTTTATCCCAAACCTTACCTTCAACCGAGGTCCAGGATTGCAGGAGCCTACTTAGTCGAGTACTAAATGTTCCTGAGTATTCCAGTCGTGTGAGGGGTAAGGGTTTTGGTGTGACTCCGTCGTCATTTTATAAAAAACCAAAAACAAAAAATCCTTCCAACAAAGAGGTGATGGAGACCTTGGCGGAGTTAAGGGCACAAGTACTCGAACTGCAAAAGGAGAATGCAAGGTATAGAGAGGAAAGACGCGGTTCCGAGGCAAAAGATACTAGTGACTGAGCTAGTATCAATTGTCAACTGAAATTTCCCGAGGTAATTATATATGTTATTATGAAATTAAAATAACACTTTTTTACTTGACACATATACACGTTAACAATAACATATTTATTATTGGTTTAGGGCATTACACCTTGTCAGCTGTATCTATCGTCACCAACTTATCGCATAGTTGGCAAGGGAAAAGTGCACAACACTTCGGGTCAATTACTTCACCATAATCCCCTCCCGGTGGGATATATGAAAGTTTCGGTTGACCTTGTATTAGATACGGAAGCGCTTCTACCATTACCTGATGTTGTTTCAGAGACAACGTTGATGCGAGATGCAGTCGGATCCTTTGTTGGATGGCCGTCAGATCTAATTTTCCCAGATGCCGAGGTATATATGTTCTAAATGATTATGAATATTTAGTATTCACATTTCAATTCAGCTACAGTTATGATATTTAATCAATCCTTATTACATGGTAATGTTAGACTCCTACAAGACCCACACATAAAGCTGGTAAAGGGATTTCAAGACGCATCGAGTCGGTTGCATCTTAAAAAGAGGTACAAATATATATACCATTGAATTATATACACAACGATTCTGTTGCATCACAAAAAGTCATGATTTAATTTATATTTTTAGGTTCCCGGTCAAATGTTGGACAAAGCTAGTAAGGAATTTCCAACGACGTCCGGGACAAAATCTCAAATTATGATGCGTCTTGAGAAAATGGTGGAAGAGTCAGATATTATGCACGGCGCCATCCGTAGTGTAGATATGGATGAAGGTGTTTTCGGAATCGCTCATTCCGAATTAATTGCAAAGGAGGACATGCAACAACTTTTTGAACACGAAGAATTGGGCATCGCTGTCATTCATACATACATATGGTACTCCGATTCAATGAGTAGTCTAATGTTTATTATGTTTCTATTTAAGGTATATGTATGACACATTGATGCGGGGAACTGAATTGTGTAACCGATTCAATTTTATTGCTGCTTCCCGTATCAACACAACGTTTATAACGAAAAATCCAACATCCGTAATGAATGAACTAGTCGATAGATTCATGGTGGCCGGCGATAATACTACACCCAGTTTGTATTTTTTACCGTTTAATTATGGCAACGAGTTAGATTTTCTTTCTAATAATTTCATTCTAATCTATGTATATCTTTTACGTAGAAAATTTTCATGCATCTAAATTTTTGTTTTATTTTACAGTGGTCACTGGGTGTTGGTTTCTATGGATCTTTCGAGACTAATGGTGTATTATCTCGATTCGTTACCGGGTAATTGGAGTAAATATCCGAGTATGAAGAAGACGGTTGATGCGTAAGTGAAATTCCCCTAAATATTCGTGTGTATTTGTATATTTAATTATGTCTGTCAGATTGATCTCAATATACGTTTTTATTTTGTTAGGGCAATACTAAAATTTAGATCGAAAAAGAATTATCGTAATAGGAAGGACATTACCTGGGTCAGAGTTCAGGTATATATTAAGTTTCTTATTTTTGCTTATAATAGTGTTTGTTTTTTGCTTATAATAGTGTTTGTAAGAAATTAACTATATATATATATATTGTTTGTTTTTCTGTGTAGTGTCCTCAGCAAAACAATTCGATCGATTGCGGATTTTTTGTATTGAGATTTATGAGAGATATCATTGCGTTGAATCGTATAGACATCCCAAAAATGGTATGGAATAATAACTTAGGGTTTATTTTAATATTATCGGATATTTCATCTAATTTGTTACTAAATCATGAATATGTTTTATTCACTTAATTGTAGTACTTTGACGAATACAAATCTTACTCAAGAGCTCATTTGGATGAAATGAAGGATGAATTGTGTCAATTCATTATTGATCATAGAATCATATAGGTTGTAGTTGTTGTACATATATGTATGGAATGTTGTTGTACATGCATGAATATCAATATATTAATGTTGTATATATGGAGGATTAATGTTGTATATAAATGGATTCATGTTGTATATATCAATGGATTAATGGTGTATAACATTGGATTAAAGGATGAAATCAATATGAATTTTACACTTTTGGAGCATGCGAACAGGTTCCCAATTAAATACCCATTGTTTTTCAAACAAATTTTTTTAAAATAACTAACACTTTAGAGGGCGCTTTCTGTAGGAAGCGTCCTCTAAACACTTTACATTGACAACTTTAGAGGGCGCTTTGTCCAGAAAGCGCCCTCTAAGGTGGCCCTTTATGGACCACTCCAGAGGGCGCTTTTTTCTAAAAGCGCACTATAATGTGGCCCTTAAAGGGCCACTTTAGAGAGCGCTTTCTCCAGGAAAACAAAGCGCTGTCTTTACCTATGCCAGCGCCACTTTAGAGGGCGCTTAAAAGCGCTGTTATAGGCCAAAATAAGCGCCCTCTTTTCCCTTATTTGGCGTAGTGTTAGCTGGAAGACCTCGATAGGAGGCATTTGTTTTCTTTTGTTTATTTACTTCTGAGCCCCTTGTTGGCACATTTACTTTATACATGTTTGTTTTGTATGTGTTCGTATCCCTGCAGGTAACGCGGTTCCTTCGTCAAGGACTTCCTTTTTGCCCTTGAGCATCCCAAACCCTAAAACCCAAAGCAACACGTTAACTCCTTCTACTACAGGCGAGTAAGTCTCCAAAGCTCGAGCATCCGGTAGATTGCGTAGTGACGTCGTTCGTCCAAAACCCAATCCATAACCCCATAGTTAGCCGAACTACGGCTTGCTCTGATTCTCATTCCAGATGAGATACGTAGGCATAAGACGTGATGTCTTAGCGAGCACACATCCCCCCAACCCATAGGTCAGCCGAGCTACGAAGACTCTGATTCTCATATTCAGATGAGATACGTATGTAGTGAATGCGACATCCGCGCGAGTCATTTTCATTTAACCCTTTTTTTAGTAAATAACATATTAGATAAACCCACACCCTTTAGACAAGAACTACAAAAGTGGATCCCGTAGAGTACTACGGATGCGTAGGGGTGCTAATACCTTCCCTTCGCATAACCGACTCCCGAACCCAAGATTTGGTTGCAAGACCCCGTCTTGTCCTTTCCTTTTTCAGGTTTACTTCGAGCGTTTCCTTTCCCTCCTTTGGGATGAATAATGCACGGTGGCAACTCTTCTGTCATTTCTTTCTCGCCGGTTGTTTTTTCGCATACTGTATTTTTCAGGCTGCGACAGCTGGCGACTCTACTGGGGAACACTAAGAAGTTGACCTCTTGCTGGTCCATCTTCCCTAGGCGAGTCCCTCCTAGCTTGTGTGATTTCTTGTTTATTGGGTGTTCATGCTTTTGTACATTTATTTGCTTACCTGCTTGCATGCATCTGTTGTATCTGTTGGATCTGTTTGTTTGTTTGTTTGTTGGGATGGGGTCTTCTATAAGAGATAAGCCCATTACCCAGGCTTGAGTGTACACACAGGTTTTAGAGTGGATAATCATGAGGCTTGCGTGGCGTGTTGCTACGTTAAGTCGTTCGTGAAGAACCACACCCAGACGAGGTTTCTTCTGGATATATTATGTCTTACGGGTGTTCCGTAATGGTAGGATGTTCCTCTAGAAATCGTCGACTCTGGTGACCATTTCCCGAGAACTCAGTCGATGCCTCTCCTCCGAGACGTGATTATGTTAGCTCTGGTGGGCGCATTCTCACTGCTCAATCCGAGGATCCCGAGACTGGGAACTTGCTATTAGGATGTCCTATTGAGGGGAGTCAATGGAGGTCTTTTGTCCCGTAATAATACCAAACCTTCAATGGTAAACGTATTATTCGCGACTGAAGGGCTGAAGCTGACGAACTTCTGTTCTTAGAACCTACCAGTGAGGGGCGGGCTAAATTCAGGAAACCTTAACCTCCAACCAACCCGGTTTTCTGGAGCAGAGTTTTGGTCTTGTATTATATTCCTCAGTGAATTTCTCTCTAGGCAGTGCAACCTGACATATGTTCAAGCGGATCCATCAATTCTGATTGACATGCCTTTGCATTGCATAACATCATCTGCATATTTACATCCAACATCTCATGCTTATTCATTTGCAGGGTATTCCCTTTCAAAACGGGGGTGCCTTAAAACTGAACAAGCAGTGCATCGCATACCATGCATATTAACCCTTGTTTGTTTTGCAGGTGTCACCGCAGTGTCTAATGTTTGTTCCCTGTATCAGGCAATTATTGGTCCCAAGCGATTCCACAGGTACCCGACAAAGGAAAATCGTCCACAGCTAGCGATGGACCAAGTACAGAAAGAACTGGCTGATATGCGTGAAAGGATGGATCAGTTCATGACATTGATCACTGGTATGGCAGAAGGCCAGGAAAAGCTGACGGAATTGGTTGAGCAACCGAGACCCGATCCGGAGGTGGAGATACCAAATGCTGAGGGAAACCCTGGTAACCCTGGGAACACTGATAACCCTGTGAACACTGGTAACGCGGGTAACGCAAATGCTGATGGAAACCCGGGTAATGTTGGCAACACAGGGAATGTTGGAAATGGTATTGGCGGAAGGTACAATGTGAATCAAGGAATTCGGATTAACGGGCGCCCCGTTACTGAAGATTATCAGTATGATCAATTTTCTTTGCACGACGAGGCCCTCGAGACCACTCGCCGTATGGATGAGCTTGCTGAGAAGCTCAAATCTTTGGAGTCTCAAAATTCCTTAGGCTTTGATGTCACAAATCTTGGTCTGGTTCAGGGAGTAAGGATTCCTCACAAGTTCAAACCCCCTACTTTTGAGAAATACAACGGGGCTTCTTGCCCACGCACTCATCTCCAATCTTATCTGGGAAGGTTGGGAGCTCACACGGAAGATGAAAAGTTGTGGATGTACTATTTTGAAGACAGTCTAACTGGAGCTTCTCGTGAATGGTATTCTCATTTGTCTCGTACTACCATCAAGAGCTGGAAAGACTTGGCAGAGGCTTTTGTCAAGCAATATCAATACAACTTGGACATGGCTCCAAATCGGACCTTGTTGCAAGGTATGTCTCAGACTGCCAAGGAAACCTTTAGAGAGTATGCTCAGCGTTGGAGACAGATTGCTGCGTCCGTCCAACCCCCTATGTCTGAAAGGGAGATGGTGGACATGTTCATGAACACTCTTCAAGGCAATTATATTGAGAGATTGGCTGCTTGCCCGTCAATCAGCTTTGCAGAGATAGTAATTGTTGGAGAAAGAATCGAGAGTCTGTTGAAGATGGGCCGAATTCAAGACAATAGTGCTTCCAACTCATCAGGTCCTAAGAGACCGTTTGCTGGTAACGGTCAGCGAAGAATAGAAGGCGAGGCAAGGGTTGTGTATGCCGGCAGAAGCAGGGTTAGAGGACGCCCTAATTATTATCAAGATCAAGTGGCCGCAGTCACTATTCCAACACCTGTTCCTCAACCGCAATATCATCCGCAACAACAACCCAGGTACAACAATCAACAACAAGGAGGTAATCCGGGTCAGCAGAGACACTATCAACAACGTCCAAGGCAGACGGACCGGGTCATCGAGCCAATCCCAATGCCTTATTCAGTATTACTTCCAAAGCTGATTGACATGAATCTGGTTACGTTGAGAACTCTGGCCCCACCAATCGATCCCAATAATTTGCCTAGAGGTTATGATGTCAACGCCAGATGTGCTTTTCATTCCAACGCACCTGGCCATACTACAGATAATTGCAAGGCTCTCCAGTTAAAGGTACAAGATTTGGGAGATGCCCATGCTATCAATTTTGCTCCGGTGCCTAATATTATCTAGAACCCGATGCCGGCTCACGGCGGGCAGAGGATTAATGCTGTTGATAGTGGGGAAACTTTGAATTTGGTTTCTGATGTGACTAAAGTGAAGACTTCGCTATCGGTGGTTAAAGACCGACTTCTGAAAGGACATATTTTCCCGGGCTGTGGGGAAGAATGCAGAAATTATCAAGCTGCCGAAAACGGATGTGATAGTTTGAGAAGGGGTATTCAGCAACTGATAGATGAAGGTTGTCTTCAGTTCGATCAGGCCCGTCCAGTGAAGAATGATGTATCGACGGTGACGTTTTATTTCACTCCTAAAGAAATATATGTTCCCGAGAGACTCACTCCGACAACAATATATTTCCCAGAAAGTACAGAACCAGCAGCGGTGAACATCGAAAGTTCAGCACCAGTTGCAATTTACTCTGACAGCCCTCAACCGAGTTTGGTTGGTCCGATCACCATCACAATACCAGGACCCGTTCCGTATGAGAAAGACAATGCTATCCTGTGGCACTATGGGGCTGATATCTACTGCCAGGGGCAGAAAGTTAACGAAGAAGACATTGACATTGGTAGCTCCGCTGTAGACAATGTTGGAGGGGTTGGTGGCTTCACTCGCAGTGGACGCCTATTTGCACCATCAACATTACGCGCGAATACTGAAGCCGAGGCAGCTGCCAAGGCTAAAGGGAAATAGATGGCCGCCGAAGAGGTTACTACTGAGGAAGATCCTCCTAAGACCGCATTCGAGAAAGAAGTGGATAAGTTTATGAGGATTATCAAGAAAAGTGACTACAAGGTAGTCGACCAGCTAAATCAGACACCCTCAAAGATCTCCATTCTCTCACTATTGCTGTGCTCTGAGGCGCACATAGCAGCCTTGTTGAAAGTACTGAATATGGCCCATGTTCCACCAGAGATAACTGTTAACCAGCTAGAGTCGGTAGTTTCCAATGTAAACGCTAGCCAGGGGCTAGGTTTCACCAATAATGACCTGACATCTGAGGGAAGGAATCACAACAAAGCCTTGCATATCACAATGGAGTGCAAAGGGGTGATGCTTTCCCATGTTTTGGTTGATACAGGCTCTTCTCTGAATGTTCTTCCAAAGAAAGCCTTAATGAAGTTGGATTGCGATGACACCATCCTGAGGCCAAGTAACTTAGTTGTGAGGGCTTTTGATGGCTCTAAGAGAGCTGTCTTTGGCGAAGTTGAGTTGCCAGTTAAGATTGGACCGCAGGTATTCAAGAGCACCTTTTATGTGATGGATATCCAGCCTGCCTATAGTTGTCTGCTAGGTCGGCCTTGGATTCATGTTGCCGGTGCTGTTACTTCTACCCTCCACCAGAAGCTCAAATATGAACAAGAAGGTCAGGTCGTCACTGTCTATGGTGAAGAGGATATTTTTGTTAGCCACCTGTCTACATTTAAGTATGTAGAGATGGACGACGAGATGCACGAGATGCTGTGTCAGGGCTTCGAAGCCATAAACATCAATGAGGTCGCGCCCGAAGCTGTCTTTTCACTTGAGTTTGAGAAGGTCGGGACTTCTATCTCTTCATACAAGCAAGCTGTCGAAGTGGTTAAAGCTGGTAATGCCCAAGGCTGGGGCAAATTTGTGGAGCCAGTCATCAAAGAAGACAAGTTTGGATTGGGGTATGCTCTGGGATCTCAGAAGAATGAAACCGGTAGTCTCTCCAGCGGGGGTTTGGTTTCTCCCCACATCGTCAATGCTGCAGATGAAGACAAGGCTGACAGCGACTGTGACTTAGATAGCTGGATTCTCCCGTGTGTCCCGGGAGAAAAGCTCGACAATTGGTCGTCTGAAAAAACCGTTCGGGTTACTCTACTGAAAGAGTGATTTTTATTGTTTTCCTTTATTACATGCATAATAAAGTCTTACACTTTGCCCAAGGTGTAACGGCTCATTTGTAGGGCCATCCATTTAGTTACATTTCACAATTATTTTTATCATCAATAAAGGACGGCTTTTGCAAACAATTTTGTGTTCTCTTTCTTTCAGTTTTTTTTTACTTTTACAAAAAAAATGGCAATGTTTCTTTTTTCGTTTTTTCTTTCTTTCCAAAAAAAAATCTCTCATTCTAAGGTAAAGCATGATCCTCCATCATGCAGAGCGGACCACCTGGATCTCACTACTGACGACACTGCTATGGCCAAGTATGACTTCGACAATCCTATCTATTAAGCCAAAGAAGGGGTTGAGGAAGATTGTGAATTGCCTGAAGGGTTAGCCAGATTGTTGAAATAGGAGGACCGAGCTATTACACCTTATCAGGAGGTGATTGAGACCGTCAACATCAGTACCGCAGACGACAAGAAAGAGATCAAGATCGGGGAAAGTCTACAGGCCGAGAGGAAAGACCGTTGATCATGTACTTGACTGTGTTAGAAAGGTCAATGGGTTGTGTGCTCGGTCAGCATGACGAGTCAGGTCGAAAAGAGCATGCAATATACTACCTTAGTAAAAGTTTACCGACTGTGAACAAAGATACTCATTGCTCGAGAAAACTTGCCGCGCTTTGGCATGGGCTGCTCGCCGACTAAGACAGTATATGTTGACTCACACGACTCTATTGATATCAAAAAGGGATCCAGTCAAGTATATTTTTGAAAAGCCAGCATTTACCGGAAAGGTTACTAGGTGACAAATGATACTGACAGAGTATGACATCCAATACACTTCACAAAAAGCCATCAAGGGAAGAGTCTTGTCAGACTATCTTGCAGAGCAACCGATTGATGATTACCAACCTATGAGGTTTGACTTTCCTGATGAGGACCTCATGTTTCTCAAATCGAAAGATTGAGAGGAACCACTCCCGGAGGAGGGGCCTGACCCTGAATCCAAATGGGTTATGATGTTTGATGGGGCGGTCCACGTCAATGGTCGCGGAGTTGGTGTAGTGTTGATCACACCGGAAGGGGGTTCATATGCCATTTGGTGCCAGAATAACTTTTCCCTGCATCAACAATGAAGCCGAATACGAAGCTTGTATCCTAAGACTTGAGGAAGCCGTCAATATACAGATTAAAACCCTGGATGTATACGGGGATTCAGCTTTGGTCATCAATCAAACCAACGGGAAATGGTGCTATGCTGGAACTACGTATCTCAGTCAGAGACGAATGAAGAGAGCGTTTGATCAGAAAGTGCGCCCTCAGGAGTATCGAGTCGGTAAATTGGTACTCAAAAGAATTCTTCCTCCCAACACAGATCACAGGGGCAAATGGACACCGAACTATGAGGGTCCGTACGTGGTTAAAAGGATTTTCTATGGCGGAGCTTTGATGCTAACAACCATGGATGGCGAAGGATTCCCGTCCCCTATTAACTCAGACGCAGTTAAAAAAAAATATACTTCGCATAAAATAGACCCGCTGGACGATAAAAAGAATAGTCCAGGCAAAAAAGGGCATCCCGACGAACCAAAAAAAAAGAATAAAGAGGTTCGGGCAAAAATTAGGGATATAAAAAAGAGTACACCCGGTGGTCGAAAACCCAAAAGGGCGGCTCAGGCAAAAATGGGTATCCCGGTGGATTAAAAACCCGAAAAGGGGGCGATCCAGGCAAAAGTTAGGGAATAAGCGAATGACTGTGATCGGAGTTCATTAGTGTTATATCACCGTTTCATTCAATCCGGCAATCTTCGAAGGTTAAAGATCGACTAATCATCCACTTCAGAAAGCAAGATGAGCAGAGCGTCTTGAGGACATACGAGCCATAGCAGAGTCGAAACTCGGTGGGACCCCGTATCCCCATTGCCATTAGGATAGTTCTCTTTTTATAGCGATCACCTCTTTTCAGGGATCAGCTTCCTGATACCCTCGCCTATTCCTGGCACAAATTTTCTCCCCAGTAAGAGTCGAATAATTCAGTTAAAGAGCCTCTTTATTTTTCATTTATCAGTTTGTTTGCAAAAATGTCCGAATTTTTGATAAAACATATTGCATATGAACATAATGGTGGCTTTTGCAGATGATTTGCACAGGAAAACATTTAAAATTGCTTTGAATGTGCTTAATCCCGGACGGTGAATTCAAACCGAGTAATTCCCCCGAGGCATACGTGTATTTTTGGTTGCAGGTCACAGGAACCGGATGTCAAGTCATGAATCCTCATCCCCAAGCGGTTGACAAAGTCTCTCCTCAGCAGAGCATGTTCCCCAGCAAAGTTGACAGTATCCAGACTATATATCCCCAGCGGAGTTGACAGTGTCAGACTGTATCTTCCTAGCAACAGCGGAGTGGTTGCATAACCAACAGATGAGAGGGTGGTGTTCCCAATGTTCATCTCATTCCCCAGCAGATTATTTTTAACAGATTTGTTAATCCCCAGCTTGAGGGCGATTAGCAAGTTCATATCCCCAACAAAGGTCGTTTCCTACGACATTTCCCCAGGAAGTGTTTTCCCCACAGACTCTCCTCATAGAGCCTCGCCGAACAAAGTTTCCATAGTTGATACTCCCCCCGCAAGGTCAACTTTTCAAGCAGCCAATTTATTTTTGGTGGCTCATTGGTCCCGGCAGACGGATCATTCCCCACAAAGCATTCAAGGATTGATACAGCGATCTGTTCCCTACCGGAGTTTGCTTCCCCAAGCAGATTTCTTTTTACACCATGCATAACATTTGCATTTGCATGCATATCATATCAAGCATACACATAAGCTGATAAACAGGTTCTTCCAAGCAGACTGAAGAATTACTTTACAACCAAGGTCATGAGATCCAGCCAGAGGATCAAGCGTGAGTGATCCAGCCTGAGGGTCGTTTTGAAGATTCAGCCTGAGAATCGTGTTCTAGTGATCCAGCCTGAGGGTCATTTCGAAGATTCAGCCTGAGAATCGTTTTCCAGTGATCCAGCCTGAGGGTCATTTCGAAGATTCAGCCTGAGAATCATGTTCCAGTGATCCAGCCTGGGGGTCATTTCGAAGATTCAGCCTGAGATTCGTGTTCCAGTGATCCAGCCTGAGGGTCATTTCGAAGATTCAGCCTGAGAATCGTGTTCCAGTAAGCCAGCCTAAGGCTCAATTTGAAGATTCCCCAGTGAAGTCGCCTACAAGCTTTATTTCCCCAGCAAGCCCAAGTCTAATTGAGGAGTCGTTACAACATGTTCTAGCCCGAAGAATATGTACGAAGCCCAAAAGTGGAATATTCTCGAAGTTGCATATCTAATATGAAGGTTGGGTGTAGATTTCAAAAGAGGGCCAACCAGCGCATGCCTCAGATGCGGGATCCTAATGATGGGAATTTATCATCAAAACAATCCAGATCTAGCCAGAAGATCGAAGTAGATTCAGCCAGAGAATCAAAACAAAGAAGATCTAGCCAGAAGATCGAAAATCGAAACAATTCAGATCTAGCCAGAAGATCGAAGTAGATTCAGCAAGAGAATCAAAGGAAATAGATTCAGCCAGAGAATCGAAACGAAGGAGATCTAGCCAGAAGATCGAAGAAGATCTAGCCAGAAGATCAAAATCGTATCCAGCCCGAGGGTCAAAATTAATATCGAACCAGAGGACTAAATTGAGTATAGGTTCAGCCAGAGGATCGAAACTCCAGATTAAGGCAGAAGACTGATTCAGATCCAGCCAGAGGATCGGAAGAAAAATAAACAGCGCGGTGTATTTCCGCGTTTTTGTGGTGTTCTCGGAGCGCAAATTTTCGGTCTGTCTTTGGTATTCAATCACAGCTCACCCCGTTTGTCTGATAAGTTGTTCGGTTTCATCCTACTCGGGTTAGCTGATGATTGAATAGGGGCAGCTGTAACACCCCAAAATTTGCCCTCCTCATTCATGCATTCATTTAGCATTTCATATTGCGTTTTATCATGTCAATCAGAATTAGATCCAAGAAACTTTAAAAAAAAATGAAAAAAAAATAATTTTTAACAAAAATAAATAAATAAATAAAAATAATAATAAAAAATTAAATAAAATATAATAGAAAAACTTGGACTTGGACCTCTCTCATTTGAGCCCACAAAGCCATGAAAATCAGGTTATAAAAGAGGGAGATCAGACAGAAAAGGGAAGAGAAGCAAAATACTCTGAGGTTTCCTTGAAACAAAACCCTTGACAAAACCTAGAAAGAAACCTAACAGAGAACTCAGAGCAACCCCCAGGCAGCTCTGAAAAATTCAATCTGACTCACACACTTTCATCTCACGCAAACCCTAACATTACCTTGCAAACCCAGCCGTGCCATTTGATTTCAACCGGTCTCTCCCATCAGGTTTGCCTCATTCCCATGATTTTATGCTCTTAATTTGGATCATCTGAATGTATGAGGTATGATGGATGAATTTCATTATGTTTTGCCCACGGGTTTAATTATGCATGAATGGGTGAAACATATGCCTTGAATGTTTAATCACATGATTTTTGAAATTTATGCCACAAGGTTTGAGGTTTCTGAAACCATACTGTTATCCATGAAAAAATGCTTATCATGTTTCACTATCCCTTTTGTTGAGTTTTTGTGAGGGCTCACAGACTCTTGCAGAGATGGTTTGCGTGGTTTTCCCACTTTATTTGTGGGATACCCCCTGGAGGTTCATTCCGATTACCTGTACTAACTCACCTTTCTTTGATGGCATCAGCTTGGGAGATCCCTGGGTTTCTTACTCCTTTAATTGCTGTTACTTCGGATCTTTATCCGTGTGGTACTTTTACCTCTTTTCCGCATTTTATCGCTTTCTTAGCTGGAAGACCTCGATAGGAGGCATTTGTTTTCTTTTGTTTATTTACTTCTGAGCCCCTTGTTGGCACATTTACTTTATACATGTTTGTTTTGTATGTGTTTGTATCCCTGCAGGTAGCGCGGTTCCTTCGTCAAGGACTGCCTTTTTGCCCTTGAGCATCCCAAACCCTAAAACCCAAAGCAACACGTTAACTCCTTCTACTACAGGCGAGTAAGTCTCCAAAGGTCGAGCATCCGGTAGATTGCGTAGTGACGTCGTTCGTCTAAAACCCAATCCATAACCCCATAGTTAGCCGAACTACGGCTTGCTCTGATTCTCATTCCAGATGAGATACGTAGGTATAAGACGTGATGTCTTAGCGAGCACACGTCCCCCCAACCCATAGGTCAGCCGAGCTACGAAGACTCTGATTCTCATATTCAGATGAGATACGTATGCGGTGGATGCGACATCCGCGCGAGTCATTTTCATTTAACCCTTTTTTTTAGTAAATAACACATTAGATAAACCCACACCCTTTAGACAAGAACTACAAAAGTGGATCCCGTAGAGTACTACGGATGCGTAGGGGTGCTAATACCTTCCCTTCGCATAACCGACTCCCGAACCCAAGATTTGGTTGCAAGACCCCGTCTTGTCCTTTCCTTTTTCAGGTTTACTTCGAGCGTTTCCTTTCCCTCCTTTGAGATGAATAACGCACGGTGGCGACTCTTCTGTCATTTCTTTCTCGCCGATTGTTTTTTCGCATACTGTATTTTTCAGGCTGCGACAGTAAGTAACATCTCCACATAGCCTTTTCAAAAAAGGATTTCCCAAGCAAGCTCACTCACAGTGAGTCTTCAAGAGAATCTATCCAGTAGCAGGTCATCCTAAATGATCGTTACCAATGAACGAGAAGACTTACACCTCTCACATCCACAACTTAGCAACATATCCTTCATATGAGGTAAGTTCCATCAAATATTTCAGGGCTCCATCAATGGTTTCATCAAGGTTTTTATCAATGGTTGCACTAGGGTTTCATCAAAATTTATCCAGGGTTTCATCAAAGGGTTCCACCAGGGTTTCGTCAAGGTTTTATTAGATGGGTTTCATCAAAGGGTTCCACCAAGGTTTCACTAAGGTTTCATTGAGGGTTCCACCAGGGTTTTACCGGGGGTTTCATTGAAGGTTCCACCAGGATTTCACCAAGGGTATACTCAAGGGTTCCACCAGGGTTTCACTAAGGGTTTTATCAAAGGGTTTCATCGAGGATTTCATCAAGGGTTCACTAGGGTTTCATCAGGGTTTCATCAGGTTTTCATTAGGGTTTCACCAGGGTTTCATTAGGGTTTCATCAGGGTTCCATTAGCAATGATCAG
Organism: Lathyrus oleraceus; assembly: GCF_024323335.1. Lineage (NCBI taxonomy): Eukaryota > Viridiplantae > Streptophyta > Magnoliopsida > Fabales > Fabaceae > Lathyrus > Lathyrus oleraceus. The sequence goes on from NC_066580.1 coordinate 473,953,846, forward strand.
AGGATCGTTAGAGTCCTTCCTGAATTCTGTCAAGAATGATCGGAGGATCCTTGGAATTGCACACAGGTTCCACCAGAGTGGATAAAACCTATTAAAAATCCGGGTTCCATCAAAGTGTTACATTGGAGTCCCTAATGAGTGGTCCATAGATTAGAGTTCCACTAAGGGTATCACCTGGTTTCCACTAGATTAATTATGTGAGTTTCACAAAGGTTCCACCAAAGATTAGTTTAGATACCAACAAAATACCACAAACATCATGTCCTTACTAATCCCCACAATCTACTAACTCCATGGACAAAATTAGGGTCCCTCTTTGTATTTAATCATCTTGTCTCCGAGAGGATGAAGACTCAGTGTCATCATCATCTCTGTTTAAAGTTGATTAAATAGGGGCAACTGTCGTACCCAAAATTCTGACTGCCTTTTTCTCATTCATCTGAGTTAGGAGTATAGGACATTAACTTATCAGAGTCCCATAGTCACCCCAATGACCTAAAAAAGTCAAAGGGGGCCATTTTGACTTTTTACCCTCTCTTAGGAGTTTGATTCCATCTTAAGGTCTTAATTTCTATTTTTAGGTATTGTCTAACTTTTAATATATATATATATATATATATATATATATATATATATATATATATATATATATATATATATATATATATATATATATATATATATATATATAACTTTAATTAGAAAAATATTTAACTATTAATTATTAATGTGCTAGGAAAATATGAGTTAATAATACTATTTTAATTAGCTCTCTAAGTATTAAAATCATTAATTATTTTATTTTCTAATATTTTGTTATTATTAAGATTATTTTAAGGCCATCATTTAATTAGTTCACTGTTAGATTTTTTAATTAATTAAGTCTTTAATTAAATCATGAATTATTATTATTATCTCATATTTTTCTAATTATAGGTTTAACTATTAGGTTAAAATAATAGTTAGATTTTATTAGGTATTTAAAATGGTTATTACTTAGAGTATTATTCTTATGAAGTGTATAATAGGTTATCAGTCATTTTAGTTAGTCAGATTATTTCCAAATTTTTTTTGATTTTTTATTTTCTCTATGTACTTAGTCAATTTTAGGACCAGGTTAAGTCAACACGCCAAAACTCCCCCAACTTTAGGGTTTGTGGAATTTTGATTGTGTTGATTTGTGGTTTGGATGTTTGATTGGGGTGCAAGGGAGTATGATCTAGGGTTTGGGGTAGGTTTTATGTTATTCTGGGTAGGTTAGGGGTCGATCTGGGTTAAGGTTAGGTTTTGGTTGGGGAAAGAAGATGAAGATTCATCTTCTTTAGGTTATGGTTTATCTCCTTTAGCTTAATATTCATTGGTTTAGGGTTAGGATTCATCTGGATAGTGAAATTGGGAGAGGGTATAAGGGTTTAGGTTAGGGTTCTTGGGCTTAAAGAGTTTCGGGGTAGGTGTTCATAACTTGGATGAACACTGGTTGAACGAATGAAGGTTTTGGTTGAAAATCAACTAGAAAACTTGGAATTTGGGTGGTTCCTTTGGTGGCTACTAGGTTTATAGGTGGCCAGAGGGAAGGATCAGAAGAAAGAAAGAAAAGAGTTTGAGAGTAAAGAGAGGGGGGCTCAGAGAGAGGGTTTTAGAGAGAGCAAGGGAATGCAATTTTTTTCATTTCTGAAGAAAATGAGGTTTTATTCTCCCTCTCCCAGCTTCCATGTCACTCCCACGTGGCTCACTGAGAGCCAATAGAAATGTTGACTCTGACTTATCTTGGTACATGTATGCACACCATAGGCCTTAGTTGACTTTCTATATGAGCTTTCCATCTCAATTACTTTGACTTGTAGATATATACAATGCTCCTTGTCAAATCTGGCATGATCCCTTTGATCATGATCAGACGCCCCAGAAAGACTCAATTGTTGAATCACTCTCTATGGACTCTCTGGCCAGCGCTGGACTTTAGAGTCTATTGGGCCTAATCCCTTTACTTTCTGTAAGACCCCAATTTTAACCCTAAGATCCCTCATGCCATCTCATCATATGCATTAGCATTGGGATCATACCTTGGCATCCTCCTTACCCCTCTTTCATTGGGTTTGTATTGGGAGAGATCACCAAACACCATGTGATTGTATCATACTTTGTATTTTATCATTTACTAACCAAAATACCAAAAATATGTCTTTGCATTTGTCTAACTCTTTTGTAGGTAAGGCATGATCACCTTTGATTTATCAAGTTCACATATAGGGTTTAAGACCCTCATTGCTAAAAGAGCTCAACCAAGGAATGATCCTCAATGGCTCTAAGCATCATATATGAGTCCCATGATCTCTACATGTTATTTTGATCAATATTTCTTCAAGAGGTTGGATTTGGTTTGCCTTGGATACCCTAGTTCATCTGGGTATCTTGAGTAACTTCTTCAATAAGATTCTTTACCAATTGATCAAATACTTCAAGGGACACTTCAAATTTAATCATATTATGCATATATGATCTCCATGGGTCCAAAAAGTCAAGATAATTGCAATTTAGCAAGGTGGTTGATGGTGGTTGACCAGAGGAATTCATTTGACCAAAATTGGGTCCCCCTAGACCCTATCTCCTACCATTTTCATCATATGAAAATGCTTCCAAGAGAAATGTTACTCTAAATGACATTCCAAACAACTTTCATGTTGAGGTCTAGATCTAGTTTTACTTGTAAAGTCATTTTCTATTTTGAAACATTATAGGCCATTTTGTCTAAACCCTAATTTAAAAGTCAACTTCCCAAGGCCATAACTTGCTCAATTTTTATGATATGAAAGATTTCCAAGTTTCACAATCAAATTCAAGGTGTCTACTTTAACGTTTATGTTTGGAGTGAGAGCTAATTCAACTTTTATGAGCATGTGATATGAGGAAACATTATAGGTCATTTTGGACCAATACCATTGAACAAGTGATTTTCCTCAACTTCAAAAATGCATAACTCATTCATCCCAAATCCAAATGATGTCGAATTTGTAACCATTTTGAAGGTTTTTGAAATATATACAACTTTTATGAAGACACTTTTCTCATTTGAAGCTCTCATAAAAAGTTAGCCAACCTGGAATAATTGAACATATGGCTCGACACTTAGAAAATATTGACATGTTGAAATTTCCAAACTTCCACCTCAAAATTCTCCATGATACAAGTTACAAATGGAAAAGTGTTAAACATAAGAGTTTTTCCTCTTGATCTAACCTTTCCAAAGAGTTTAAATTCATTCATTTGGGACAAAGTTGGAGGGGTCTGCCCATAGCTTGAACAGGGTTATATCAGTTGGCAAGAATCATGCTTCAAACATCCAAATATCTTTGTCTTGCAATGCAATCTTCATTGAGACCTCATTTCATGTGCATTTGGACCTAATTGATGTGCTTCATAGGTTTGCACGTGCCCATGCAAGTGTGTACCTCACATTGCCAATTTTGAAAGAATTTTCAAGTGTGCAAATAACAGTTACCATTTTCTATAAATAGAGGTCCAGTGCTTCAGTTTCAAGGACCTTGCACGCCAGCTTTGCCTCCAACCATTGAAACCCTCACAATTCAAAGAAAACCTGATAAACTTCAATTGAAATTTGAGTTTGAATCTCACTGTTTGGAGATTCAAAAACTCCAGGACCCAAATCCTTGCACCATTATTAATCCACTTCTAAAAGCTCCATAAGCAAGATCAAGCACAAATTGAAGCAAGAGAGATCCAGTTCTGCACAACGTTGAAGGTATTTTTCCAGATTTTTCTTCTCTTTGATTCTCTCTCAATTATCATCAATTCTCTTGGATCTTTGGTTGTCTGAAGTCCTACCAATGTAGGCAAGAAGATTGAGTTACTTTTAGGTCAAATCGAAGCAACTCAGTTCACACACCTCAAAATTCAACTCCACGTATCTCTCTATATATTTGGAGTTAGGTTAAATTGAGGTGATATTCGTGATCTATGCCCTTTTTTTTAGATCATGTCCTCCTTTTTCATTTATGATATGGTGATGAAAGAACCAGTCCGCCCAGGGTCATCGGAGAAGATGACTGACACTTGGCTCCGACGATGCGCTGGATGTGTTCTAACTAGCGTGTACCATGGAATGCGTGTTTCTCACCACTTGATCTGCCACCTCAATTAATGAGGGAGATCAAGTGGTCCACATTTTTTGATTATCTGAATTTTCATTTTATTTCTCTTATTTTCATTAATTCATATTAATTTTAATATTGATCCAAAAAATATGAGTTTCACCAAAAAAATTTAAATAAAATCGTATTTCATTTTCTGAATTAATATTTTTCATGATTTAATTGATTTTTTGAATATTTTTAATTATTTAAAAATATTTTTAGGTTTCCAAAAATTCTGAAATTTTTTCTCCAAGGTCCTTTGACCTTGTTTGACCTATGATAAATCTAATGCCCATTTCTTTGGTGTTTTGATGAGATTTTAGGAAACTGATCAATCATATTTAATTTAATGCATTATGTTTATTATATTTAATTGATTAAATGCCAAATTAATTATGTAGATCCATTTTAATTGACTTTGTGAGTTTGAGTTGTGTTGTTGGGCCTTGGTCAAGGTTGATTTGACTGTGCTAGGTTAAGATCATTGGATTTAGGGGATTGATGGAGTGTACATTCCATCTCCCAAAATGAATGAATGATCTTAACTTGGTAAAAGTTCTCCTTTGTCCAATTTGTGTTTGATTCATTCCTCCTCCCTCTTCATCTTATTCCCCTTCTTTATGCATTCATGTCACGGACCTATAATATATCTATATCCTAAGGCTACTTTATTGTAAAATCAACATAATTATGGATGCGCATAGTTCATTATACTATGTCTCTAACATGCATTAACACCAAAATTCTATTGCCCGACCTCAAATAGTTGTGACTTCTACATAAGTCCAATTACGATTGCTTAACATAGCGCTAAATTTTGACACAAAAGGCATATCATTCTAGTTAGTGAGATTGTAAGTCTCCCCTCTTTCATGGTATTGTGTGGAAACTTGGCCTTTTTTCCTTCCTTTGGAAGATATCTTGGTTCAAGGATTCATGCTTGTGATAAGTGGGTTGAGTGTTCTCCAAAGAATGAATTAAACAAAAGCAAAAGCAAAAGCAATACTAACTTCAAACTCATTAACAACCAACATTAAATTTCAAGTCATTTACTTTTAATGCACTTTAATTTTTAAGATTTAATTTATTTGCCATTATTCATACCATTCAAGTTGTTTACTTTAATGTCATTTTCACTTTCTCCATTTGGACCATATTTTTGTGATATTTTGTGTTCGTATATGCTTGTTTGATTGTGTGGCCTTTTGACCTTAATGTACATAATAAGAACAAAAACCCTAAAAAAACATCTTGTGTGGACTGTTGGTTTGATCTGAGACAATTGGACTTAGAACTTAGGCGACTCTCCCTATGCAAAGGACTTGGCCAATGCCAACTTTCATGAAACCAAGTGCTTGTGAAGTGAACAGTCATCTAATACAACTTTGAAGATCCATTTGAGTTCATCTACATCATGGTCATTGTGAAGTTGTTATTTTGAACCTGTGACTTATGCCATCTTTGAAGTCATCTGACACATGGGAAAATTTTGAAGAAGATTATGAAGTTGCTAAGCTTGGATGTGTCTATCTTTATTTGATGCCTTACTCTTCATCTTGCTATTTGTGTATTGCATTGTTGCTTGACTCAAAAGTCCAAGGGAAATTTGGGTTTCTATATGACATTCTTGTCTATTGGATTGCAGCCCATTGGTCAGATCTTTTCAACTCTTAACTTTTAAATTTGTGCTTAGGATTAGTCTTTTCATCTCGTCTCCACTTCTTTAATTTCAAAAAATCTCTCCCTACTTTTAAAATCTTCTTTGCTTGAATCTATTTTTCTAACTTAGACCATATTGCAAACTAGAAACTTTGGCCTTATGCCATTGCATTTTCAAACTTTTTTTTTATTTAATCAAATTTGTAAATAAATTTAACTATACTTGACTTAAAATTTCAAAAGGCAAAAAGAATTAACATTCATTCAAACCATTTTTAGGCCCTGATGCCTTTTAAATTTAAAATTTTGTTAAAAGCAATGCACCCACTTTGAAATTGTTACCACGAACTACGAGGTTTTGATCCCTCATTTTTATGTTGGTACGTAGGCACAAGTCCGAAGGTCTTGTCAAACACAAAAATATAATTAATGAATTCTTTTCTCATCCCCCCATTCTATTTATTTGCAAACATCATTTGTCTAAAACACGTATGCACACAAAAAAGGGCTCCCTAGGAGTACCTAGGACACTTTGGGTGCTAACACCTTTCCTCTGTGTAACCAACCCCCTTACTTGTAATCTTTGGCATTTTATTAGGCTTGATTTGAAAACTTCTTATCTTTTGGGTTTTGTTCGTACTTTTCCCTTTTCCCTTGGAAATAATAAAAGCGCGGTGGAGACTCTTGTTTTATTGACGTCTAACGTATCCATAACTTGATGATCATGAATTTACCGCTATAGAAATTAAGTGGCAACTCTGTTGGGGAGTAGTCTTTAGTGGGTTTAGCCTACATTTTTGTGTGTATATAACTATATATTTGATGTATGTATATTTGTTTGTGTGATATAATCTGCTTGTTTTGTTTGGTGATCTCTGAGTCGTGAGATAAGTTCTAACCCGAACTTGAGTGCAATTAAGATAGGAGGATGGTATAGTCATGTTCGACTTGTGTGGAGTAGTCCTTAACAAGTTGGCTTGAAACTCATCCACTCAGTGGAGACCCTTTTGGATTTGGGAATGTCAAACAAGTATTTATGGTTAGGCATTACTATCTCTGATTTGGGGTCCGAGAAGATGAGAACCGTAGAACATTTAACCCCTCTTGGCCTATTTAGGATGTAGTGCGGAGACTGTTCAAGTGTAGACTTGATAACAGTTGTTACGCGATACTACACTCAGACGAGTTTCTCTTGAGAATATTATGGGTTGATGAGTCAGTCATCCTAACCTGTAATATCTGATAGATGGAATTAAGACTCTGGGAACTTTTTAGAACATGATCTACAGGTTTTTATCCTTAGTTCACTCCTTTGGGATGGTTCTTACCCAGACTTCATGCTTGTGACTCACAACAAACCCTTGATTCTTGGTTGATCCAATCAAGTCTTGTCAACATTAATGGAACTTGGATGTTGATAAGGTGTAAACCATAATCCTCCAAAATGGATGATTGATCTTGACAATGACTTGATTCATCCCTTGACCTTTGTTTGTTTTCCTTGTGTGTGATCCCTTATTTGTGATTGTTGCATTCATGCATTCATGCGCGTCATAACATTCATCACACATAAATTTCAAAGAATTGAGGTGTTATTTGCAAATATTTTCAGACCATGGATTGTGGACAAAGGAATACTAAGAAATACAGTTTCAGATGTCCCGACTTGAAGGAGTTAAGGAAGCTAGCATCTTTTGTATTAGATCCCTTGGACTTTAAACAACGCCATGGGAAGCTTTTGTCTATCTTTTGAGTGTGTTGGTTCAGTTTTATGACTCTCTCTACCATTGCTTCACTTTTCCCGATTATCAGCTTGTGCCTACGTTGGAGGAGTATGCCCATCTCTTGGGAATACATGTTTCTATAAAAGTGCCTTTTAGTGGATTTTAAGAGATTCCTAGATCTCATCTTATTGCTAAAGCTCTTCACTTGAAGAAGTCCGAGATAGAGGCTTATTGGGTGAAGAAAGGAGGATTATTTGGGTTGACTTCTGAATTTCTCATCAAGGAAGCTACTATCTTTGCTCAAGCAGATAGTATGGATGCTTTTGAAGCTATCTTTGTATTGCTCATCTATGGTCTAACCTTGTACCCTAATATTCACGGTTTTGTTGATGTTACCACCATTATAATTTTCTTGATTGGGAATCCTGTGCCTACTCTGTTAGGAGATATGTACTTCTCTTTGCATCTAAGGAATTGTAAAGGTGGAGGAAAGATTGTCTGTAGCATTCCTCTTCTGTACAAGTGGTTTATTTTGCACTTGCCTCAGATGCCTGCTTTTGTGGAGAACAAACAATGTCTACGTAGGTCTCAGAGACTTATGTCTCTCACTAATGATGATATAGTTTGATATGATCCTTCTTTGAGAAGTTTGGAGATTATTGATTGTTGTGGTGAATTCTCTAATGTGCCTCTCATTGGTACATAAGGAGGAATTAACTACAACCCTGCTTTGGCTCATCGTCAACTTGGGTTCCCCTTGAGAGACAAACCTAATAACACTTTGTTAGAATGTCTTTTCTATCAAGAGGGTAAAAACCCCCAACATTTGAAGCAGAATATTGTGCATGCTTGGCATAATGTGCATAGGAAAGGAAGATCTGAGCTTGGTCCGTGCAATTGTGTAGCTTCGGAAGCTTACACTCTTTGGGTGAAGAAGAGAGCTTTGGAGTTGAAGATGCCATATGCTTGTGAAAGACCTATGTTTGTGGTTGTGGCTGATCCATTAACTCTCATTAACCAAGATGTAGATGAGTTGAAAGACACGCTCCCCAAGATGAAGCAAGAGAATGATATGTGGGAAGAGCGTTTCCATGCTTTGAGCCGAAAGTATGAGAAATTGCAGCTTGAGTCTAAGGACAAGGATGCACTTATTGAGCTACTTGAAGACTGAGTGACAAAGAGACAGAGAGATCCGGAGGTTTCATCTTCCTCTAGTATGCCTCAACCTTCCGTTGCTTGGAAGAAGATTGTTGATCAGCTTGTCCTCGAGAAGACTCAGATGAAGGCTTCTTTTGAGGCCGAGATCCGACGCATTCGAAGGAAGTACGCGCCTGCAGCTAGATCTTCTGATATCGTTGTTAGGTATCCTTAGTATGACTAGTCTCCTTTTCTCTTGTATTTTTCATTTAGTTTCTGAAATTGTACTAAGTGTAATCCTTCCAATTCTATAAATAAAAGATATTTTTATGGTCATATCAAATTGTTGCAATTGTTGTTATATATATATATATATATATATATATATATATATATATATATATATATATATATATATATATATATACACAAATGATATAGTAAGTTCCTTGAAAATAAAAACAATAAAGAATTGCATTTCATGCATCATTCGCATAAGCGGGTTTCTCTTTCGCCAGATGTCTCATTGGTGTTTCTTTTGTGCTTCAGCCAAGCTGACTCATCTATACAATACCCACACCAACCATCTGAAGATTATGGAGCATCTTGAACAAGAGAACAGAGACAAGAAGGAAAAGATTTCCCGTTTGACTGCCATGATGGAGTCAGTCTTAGCCGCTCAGAGCCAGTCTTCTCCAATGCCTGCAACTCCGCCTCCTCAGAGGACTGTCATTTCAGAGGTGGCTACCTCTACCATTCCTGTAACAGCCACTCATTTTGCACCCAACTTGCCTACCAAATTCCCGTGGGGAATGCCGCCAAACTTTGTGCCTACCTTCGCTTCCATACCGGTATCTAGCCTGATCATGTCTGTGCCACCGCCTGTTGTGCATACCTTGCCTCGTGTAGAAGACACCATTTATCATTCGGAGCCGTCTGAGGGCCCTGATGTGTATGAGAAGATGGATGAGATGAAGGACCAATTCCTTTAGCTGCGCAAGGAGTTGAAAACATTGAGGGGTAAGGACTTGTTTGGAAAGAGTGTTGCGGAACTGTGTTTGGTTCAGAATGTGAAGATTCTGGTGAAATTCAAAGTGCATGACTTTGAAAAATACAAAGGGAATGCATGTCCACTCAGTCATTTGGTGATGTACGCCAAAAAAATGTCTACTTAAACAGATAATGATCATCTTTTGATCCATTATTTTCAAGACAGTTTGACCGGTGCCGCTTTGAGGTGGTACATGGGCTTGGATAGTGCGAGCATCCGCACATTCAACGATTTGGGTGAGGAATTTGTGAAACAAAATATAATGTTGATATGGCTCCAGATAGAGACCAGTTGAGATCATTGTCTCAGAAAGGCAAAGAGACATTCAAGGAGTATGCACAGAGATGGAGAGAGCCTGCTGCTCAGATTAACCCTCCTTTGGAAGAAAAGGAGATGACCAAGATTTTTTGAAGACCCTGAGCTCATTTTACTATGAGCGGATGATTGTCAATGCCCCCAGTGACTTTACCGAAATGGTAAACAAGGGGATGAGGCTCGAAGAAGGTGTCCGAGAGGGACGGTTGTCTAGAGAGGAGGTGTCATCCAGCAAGAGATATGGCAACAATTTCAGCAAGAAGAAAGAGAACGAGACCAATGCAGTTTCAGTTAGGAGGCAGGGGAGGCCTCAGGTAAGAAGAAATCAACCACCCTGTCAACATCATCATCAAGTATCATTAGTCATTCTAGTATTTCCAGCAAATCAATCAGCACCAATTCAACAACAACAACCACCGCAACGAACAAACACTTACAACAACAACAATACCAACAATTATCAGCAATAAAATTTTAAGAGGAAGAAGGTCTCTTTTGACACGATTCCGATGACATATGCAGAATTATATCCCTCTTTGGTTCTCAAGAACCTACTACAACCAAGAAATCCTCCGCAAATTCCCGAACCACTTCCTTGGTGGTACAAACCAGAACTCCACTGTGCTTTTCATCAAGGAGCCCCTGGCCACAATATAGAAAACTGCTACCCTCTCAAGTATGAAGTTCAGAAGCTGGTAAAGAGTGGAATGGTGTCCTTTGAGGACCGAGCGCCGAATGTTAAAGCTAATCCACTACCTGCCCATGGAAATTCATCTGTTAATATGGTGGACGGTTGTCCAGGGGAGTTCAAGGTATTCGATGTATGCTTTATAAGAAGATCCTTGGTGAGGATGCACAAGGATATTTGCTTGGTTAGTGATTATGAGCATGACCATGATGGTTGTGCTATCTGTAGTGTCAACCCTAGAGGTTGTATGATTGTGAAAAGAGACATTCAGCGGTTGATGGATGAAGGCTTGATCCAGATTGTTCAAACTCGTCACATAGATGACGATGTCAATGTTATAGTACCGGTTTTCAAGAATCCTGAGAGAATGGTTATCCAGTATGATAGCAGCAACGGTAACATCGATAGTAAAAGATCGGTATCGTCATTGGTTATACGGTTGACAGGTCCCGTCCCGTATGCATCCGATAAAGTTATCCCATATCAGTATAATGCAACTATGTTGAAGGATGGTCAATAAGTTCCATTACATACGACTAGTTCTGTTATAAGCATTAATGATGTTACCAAGGTGACCCGAAGTGGTCGTGTGTTTGGTTAGGTGTTCCCAAAGAATGTAGAAGATTTGAATGTCAGTAAGAAGGTGGATGTACCTATTATGGATTCAGTTAGTGCTCCAAGGTGTCAGTTTGGTGAATCCAGCAGCTTGAAGACTAACGACGATATGAGGTACTCAGGCTGATTAAGAAAAGTGAGTTCAACGTGGTGGAGCAGCTGCTCCAAACCCCCTCAAAGATCTCAGCATTGTCTCTATTGATGAATTCAGAAGCACATAGAGAAGCACTGCAGAAAGTTCTTGAGCAAGCCTATATGGAACATGATGTTACGGTGGATCAGTTCGATCATATTGTGGCTAACATCACTTCCTGTAACAATCTCAGTTTTTGTGATGTAGAACTCCCCGAGGAGGGTAGGAATCATAACTTGGCTTTACATATCTCCATGAATTGCAAAGATGAAGCTTTGTCAAATGTATTGGTAGACATCGGATCTTCTTTGAAGGTACTTCCAAAGTCTACATTGTCGAAGTTGTCATACCAAAGAGCGCCTATGGGATATAGCGGTGTAATCGTCAAAGCTTTTGACGGTTCGCGCAAGACTGTGATTGGAAAAGTGGACCTTCTAGTAAAGATAGGTCCGAGTGACTTCCAAATTACTTTTCAAGTAATGGATATCCACCCGGTCTACAGTTGCTTATTAGGAAGGCCATGGATTCACGAGGCGGGAGATGTTACCTCTACGTTGCATCAGAAGCTCAAGTTTGTCAAGAATGGGAAGCTAGTTATCATTGGCGGGGAGAAGGCATTATTAGTCAGCCACCTGTCATCTTTCTCTTATGTTGAAGTTGAGGATGAGGTTGGAATTCCGTTCCAAGCCTTATCTATTGTTGTTGAAAAGAGAGTTGGGGCACCTATGTCCTCATTCAAAGATGCGAGGAAGATTATTGAAGATGGAAATGTTGATTAGTGGGGGCGGATGGTAGAGGTCTCCGATAATAAGAGCTGAGCCGGGTTGGGTTTCCAATAAGGTTCATCAGCTATCAGATCTGAAGATGCGCAAGTCAGCTTCCGTAGCGGAGGGTTCATTCATGGTAATGAACAATACTTAGCTACTGTGCTAGAGGATGATGAAGAGGAAGACTGCACCAATTTTGTGACGCATGGTAAAACTTGCAACAATTGGACTGCTGTTGATATTCCTGTTATTATGCATCAATCTAAGTAATTTCTTTTATCTGTTTTTTTGAAAATCCTTCTCCTATGCCTAAGGGAGAAGTGAACATTGTTTGGGCATTTTCAATTTGATCATCAATAAGATATAATTCTATTCATCCATGATGTTTTGTTTTTACTTTGTTGCTTTATTCTGAAAATGGTAATCACAAAAGAAACATAAATAAATAATATAATTGTCCATCTGCATAATATTTGGTCACAATCCACTTCTCTAAAATCAAAATATCAAATTATTATGCAGGTTGGTTTCTAACCCCGTTGAATACAATGATCCTTCTCCTTCTCCAAATTTTGAATTCCCTATGCCTGAGGCTGATGAGGAAGGTGATGAAGGAGTGAGTAATAAATTGTCTCGTCTTCTTGAGCATGAAGGAAAAACCATTCAGCCATTTGAAGAGCAGATTGAGCTAGTCAACTTGGGTTCCGAGGATGACGTGAAGGCGGTTAAGATTGGATCTCGACTATGTACTGAAGTTAAGAAGGGGTTGGTTGATCTTCTCCAAGAGTATTCAAATGTGTTTGCTTGGTCCTATCAAGACATGCCTGGGTTGGATTTTGATATTGTGGAACATAGATTGTCGTTGTAGCCAGAATGCCCACCAGACAAGTAGAAGTTGAGGAGGACTCATCCTGATATGGCAATGAAGATCAAAGAAGAAGTGCAGAAGCAGGTTAATGTTGGTTTCCTTGTTACTGTTGAGTATCTATAGTGGGTGGCCAATATTGTTCCCGTTCCGAAGAAGGATGGAAAAGTCCGCATGTGTGTTGATTACAGAGATTTGAATAAAGCTAGTCTGAAAGATGATTTCCCTCTGTCACACATTGATATGTTGGTAGACAATATAGCTAAATTCAAATTCTTTTTGTTTATGGATGGATTTTCCGGTTATAATCAGATTAAGATGGCACCCAAAGATATGGAGATAACCACATTCATTACACCTTAGGGAACATTATGTTATAGAGTGATGCCTTTCGGTTTAAAGAATGCTGGTGCAACTTACCAGAGAGCAATGACCACTCCTTTTCATGATATGATGCACAAAGAGATTGAAGTTTATGTTGATGATATAATTTCTAAATCCATTGATGAAGAGGAGCATGTCGAGCCTTTATTGAAGCTATTCCAGCATTTGAGAAAGTACAAACTCCGCTTGAATCCCATAAGTGTACTTTTGGTGTTCATTCTGGTAAATTGTTGGGTTTTATTGTCAGCGAGAAGGGTATTGAAGTTGATCCCGCCAAGGTCAAAGCAATACAAGAGATTCCTGCGCCCAAAACTGAGAAGAAAGTCAGAGGTTTTATCGGTCGTTTGAATTATATCTCAAGATTCATTTCACACATGACTGCCACGTGTACGCCTATATTCAAGCTTCTTCAGAAAGATCACTCTTGTGATTGGACCGAGGATTTCCAGAAAGCTTTTGACATTATTAAAGAATATTTGCTTGAACCTCTGATTTTGTCTCCGCCTATCGAAAGAAGACCGTTAATCATGTATTTGACTATGCTTGAAGAGAGTATGGGTTCTGTTCTTGGTCAGCAAGATGAGGCTGGAAAGAAAGAATTTGCAATTTACTACCTCAGTAAGAAATTCACCGACTGTGAGACTCGGTATTCTATGCTTGAGAAAACTTGCGCATTGGCTTGGGCTGCTAAGCTTCTGCATCAGTATATGTTGAATCATACCACTTGGTTGATATCCAAAATGGATCCAATCAAATATATATTTGAGAAACCTGCTTTAACTGGGAGAATTTCCCGTTGGCAGATGTTGTTATCAGAGTATGATATTGAATACCGATCTCAGAAAGCGGTCAAAGGTAGTGTCTTGGCTAACCATTTGGCTCACCAACCAATTGAAGATTACCAGTCAGTGCAGTATGATTTTCCTGATGAAGAAATCTTATACTTGAAGATGAAAGATTGTGATGAACCATTTCTTGAAGAAGGGCCAGAACCTGGTTCCCGTTGGGGCGTGGTATTTGATGGAGTTGTTAATCAGTATGGAAATGGCATTGGGGCAGTGATTATTACTCCTCAAGGCACGCATTTTCCATTTACATCTAGGTTGACTTTCAAGTGTACAAACAATATGGAAGAATATGAAGCTTACATTGTGGGGCTTGAAGAGGCCATTGATCTCAGAATCAAGTATTTAGACGTCTATGGAGATTCAACTTTGGTTGTAAATCAAATCAAAGGTGAATGGGAGACGAATCAACCCGGTTTGATACCATATAGAGATTATGCGAGGAGGATTTCAACTTTCTTTACAAAGGTTGAGTTTCATCATATCCCTCGAGATGAAAACCGGATGGTCGATGCTCTTGCAACATTGGCATCAATGATTGTAATTAAGTATGGGAATGAGGTTCCCAATTTGATAGTGATGCGTCTTAATAGGCCAGCTCATGTGTTTGTTGTTGAAGAATTTAAGGATGAGAAGTCGTGGTATTACGACATCAAGTGTTTCCTCAAAAATCAGATTTACCCGTATGGGGCATCTTTGAAAGATAAAAAGACTTTGAGAAGACTAGCCGACAATTTCTACTTGAATGGTGATGTTTTGTACAAGAGAAACTTCGATATGGTTTTGCTCAGATGCATGGATAGACACGAAGCAGACCTATTGATGAATGAAGTCAATGAAGGTTCCTTTGGTACTCATTCCAATGGACATGCAATGGCGAAGAAGATGTTGTGAGCAGGTTACTATTGGATGACAATGGAATCTGATTGTTGCAAGTTTGTGAAGAAGTGCCACAAGTGTCAAATTTATGCAGATACAGATCATGTTCCTCTGACACTATTGAACGTCATTTCCTCTCCATGGCCCTTCTCCATGTAGGGAATTGATATGGTTGGCATGATTGAGCCTAAAGCTTCGAATGGACATCGTTTCATTTTGGTGGCAATTGACTACTTCACAAAATGGGTTGAAGCAGCATCATATGTGAATGTAACCAAGCAAGTTGTTGTAAGGTTTATCAAGAATCAGATTATATGCTGATATGGTGTGCCAAGTAAGATCATTACTGATAATGGATCTAACTTGAATAATAATATGGTGGAAGCTCTTTGCAAAGACTTCAAGATTGCACACCATAATTCTTCTCCCTACATACCTAAGATGAATGGGGTTGTTGAAGCTGCAAATAAGAACATCAAGAAGATTATTCAGAAGATGGTTGTAACATACAAGGATTGGCATGAGATGCTCCAATTTGCTTTACACGGGTATCGTACATCCATCCGCACTTCAACAGGGGCAACCCCTTTCTCACTTGTTTATGGTATGGAAGTTGTGCTCCCCGTAGAGGTTGATATCCCATCATTGCGCGTGCTCATGGAAGCCAAGTTGACTGAGGCTGAGTGGTGTCAAAACAGGTATGATTAGATGAATTTGATTGAAGAAAAGAGGTTGACTACCATGTGTCATGGTCAGTTATATCATAAGAGAATGAAGAAAGCTTTTGATAAGAAGGTCAAACCTCGTGTGTTCAGCGAAGGTAACCTTGTGCTCAAGAAGATTTTATCTTTCAAACCAGATTCTAGGGGCAAATAGACTCCTAATTATGAAGGCTCATATGTTGTTAAGAGAGCCTTTTCAAGCGGTGCTTTGATCCTTACAACTATGGATGGTGAAGAGTTCACTCGCCCTGTGAATGCTGATGCAGTCAAGAAATACTTCACCTAAAAAAGAAAAGAACAACTCACTAAGTTGAAAACCCGAAAGGGAGGCTTAGGAAAGAGGAGCGTCTCGGTGGATTAAAAACCCGAAAAGGAGATCCAGGCAAAAGTTAGAGACATAAAACAGAAAGAGTTATCCCGATAAATTGAGTACCCCATCTTGGGGAAATTTATGCAAAATTAGGGAATATGGCAAGTAACGGCATCCTGCTGATCTTCAGATTTGAAAATGTTCCTGAGCACAAATAGTCGGTTCTGATTCCCGATAGTAGCCAATAGCACAGTGGATATCAAGAGTTGGTAGAAGGATTAGAGATCATTGTATTCAATGTACCCTTTTTCATGTAAATTACCATTTTCAACTTTGTAAAGATCTATGAAGTCTTGTCATTTACAGACTACCATTCCATTAAATAAAGTTGAGCTTTTATCCAATTGTTTCTACTCTTATTTAATTTAGCCAAATAGTTTTAAATTTTATTATGATCATTTTTTAAAATTTAAATTTTTAATCAAAATCATGTTTTCTTAAACATATAAAAGCATGAATTTTAAGCAATCAATTTCATTTAAGAGGAATATCAACAGCGGTTCGAAAGTAGTAAGCCCTAAAAGTGGAACATTATTGGTTCTCCCCAAGCAGTAGGCCTGATTTCTCTTTCATCCCCTGGCCACATTGTTAACTACTCGGTGTTTGTTGATTTCTCCAAATGGTTATTTTTCCGTCACCTCCAGCAGAGTTAGAATATTTCGTGATTCCGACAGACTTTGATTTCCTCACCAGTCGCCATCAGATCCGCTCCCATTCAGAGTTTCCTCCTGGTTTTTGAGTAGTTATTTGTGGTCACCCCCCCTGCGTGGTTGTCTCCCATTTGGTATGGTGCTGACCTAAAATTCCCCGTAGACTTGATAACACTTTTCCTCAGCAGATCTCCTCCTTCCCCAGCTAGGGTTGAGCTTTTGGGATGATGATCTCTCTTTTCTCCAACAGTTGTTTCCATCTTTTGTAGATTTTCCAAGAATTGTATCGATGATTCAAATTTGTGACATCTTTGTATCCTTTGTGATTTGTTTTGTCAACATAGTCATCATATATACATATACATATACATATACACTCATATAATTTCATTATTGCATCATCTCATCTGTTGATTCTTATTCTCTGTTATGGTGGTACTTTATCCCCATACGAGTTTAATGTCTGTCCTCCTTCAATTGTAGGGTGTCAGCCTCTTAAGCAGAAAGACTTTAACCTTTCTCTTTTCCCCACTGAGTTATTTCCTCGTGGATGATTACTTCAGCTTCTTCCCCAGTTGATTATCTGGATGGAACCACTCCCCTTGAGTTATGTCCTCATTGGGTTGAATCTTAATTGACCGTTTCTTTCTAGATCTTACCTAGATAGATGCTTTGTGTCCCCTAAGAATTTATTACCCAATAACTGGTAATATTCTTCTTAGTTCGCAGTTTGGTTACTTCTTGCCCAATACCCGGCAAAAGTAACCTTTTCCTTCCAAATGGATTCATTTTTCATGTTTCCCTAGGAAGTATATCCTTGATATGTTCATCCTAATCGGTGACAGATATTTTCTTCCTTTGCTTTGAGCTTATCCTTGATATGTTCATCCTAACCGATGAAGGATATTCTCATCTTTGGTATTCTACCCAGTAAAAAAGTAGTTGTAATCCCTATTTTTGTTCCCTAGAGGGTTAATCCTTGATACGTTCATCCTAACAGATGACGAGTTTCCTTCTCTTTACGGTCTTCTGCCTAGTAACCGGTAGTTGTAAATCCTGTTTTTCCCCCTTGCAGAGTTTATCCTTGATATGTTCACTTTAACCAGTGATGGATATCTTCCTTGTGGTCTTCTATCAAGTAACTAATAGATGTAATCCCCATTTTTTTCCTCGGAGTCTATCCTTGATATGTTCATCCTAACCGATGACGAGTATTCTCTTTGATGGTATTCTATCCAACATTCGGTAGATGTAATTCTTACTTTTTGTTCAGGTGGTTTATCCTTGATATGTTCATCTTAACCGGTGACGGATATCCTCCTAAACATCCCGAGGAAAGACTATCCTTGATATGTTCATCCTAACCGATGACGGATTTTCCTTCCTTTGAGTTTATCCTTGATATGTTCACTCTAACTAGTGACGGATATTCTCTCCTTGTGGTCTTCTACCCAGTAGCCGGTAGTTGTAAATCCTATTTTCAGCTTTTCCCCAGCAAGCCTATTCTTATCCAGTAACCGGTAATGAATACACCTTCTGGCGGTCTTCAGTGAGTCATCCTTGATATGTTTACCCTAACCGGTAACTGATGTCCTTTCTGTTAGATTTTGTTATCTCCTTACCCAGTAACCGATAGTGGATGATAGATTTCTGCTCCTCCTGTGTTGAAGTTTATTTCTTCCCCAGTTGAGTTGAATGCGTATTTCCTTAGTGAAATTGCTTTTTCTACATGGTTCGAGTATTTCAGTTTTTATTCTGATCTACCTTTTTCCCCTACAAATGTCCTTTTTTGCTTCCCCGACTGAGTCTTTCCATTTTTTATGGAGTTCCTCTAGTTCCCCAACAGTTTTTAAGTCGTAGCCTGGCCTACGCATAACCCGTTTATCCTCCAGAGTCTCCGTATCCCTAGTGACTTTTTCTTATGGAAATGCATTATACTCCTGCGGACTTTCAGTCTCTCCGGATTCTTTTCCTTCGTGGCAACATTTCCTCACAAAGATTTATTTTAACATTCATATCATATGCATCATGAGGTCTCTTAGGGACCAAAATATGTTTCTATATGTTGTTATTTAAGCCCATTCTACTGAGTCGATGCGAAGATTTTAACCTTCACCTCCTCAGTTAGAATGTCCTTAAATAGGGGCAGCTATAAGACCCCAATTTTGACCCTAAGATCCCTCATGCCATCTCATCATATGCATTAGCATTAGGATCATACCTTGGCTTCCTCCTTACCCCTCTTTCATTGGGTTTGTATTGGGAGAGATCACCAAACACCATGTGATTGTATCATACTTTGTATTTTATCATTTACTAACCAAAATACCAAAAATATGTCTTTGCATTTGTCTAACTCTTTTGTAGGTAGGGCATGATCACCTTTGATCTATCAAGTTCACACCTAGGGTTTAAGACCCTCATTACAAAAAGAGCTCAACCAAGGAATGATCCACAATGGCTCTAAGCATCATATATGATTCCCATGATCTCTACATGTTATTTTGATCAAGATTTCTTCAAGAGTTTGGAGTTGGTCTGCCTTGGAAATCCTAGTTCATCTGAGTATCTTGAGTAACTTCTTCAATAAGATTCTTCACCAATTATCAAATACTTCAAGGGACACTTCAAATTTCATCATCTTATGCATATATTATCTCCCATGAGTCCAAAAAGTTAAGAGAAATACAAGTTAGCAAGGTGGTTGATGGTGGTTGACCAGAGGAATTCATCTGACCCCCTAGACCCTATCTCCTACAATTTTCATCATATGAAAATAATTCAAAGATAAAAGTTACTCTAAATGACATTCCAAACAACTTTCATGTTGAGGTCTAGAGCTAGTTTTTCTTGGAAAGTCATTTTCTATGTTGAAACATTATATGTTATTTTGTCTAAACCCTAATTTAAAAGTCAACTTCCCAAGGTCATAACTTGCTCAATTTTTATGATATCAAATATTTCCAAGTTTCATAATCAAATTCAAGGTGTCTAATTAAACTTTAATGTTTGGAGTGAGAGATAATTCAACTTTTATGAGCATGTGATATGAGGAAACATTATAGGTCATTTTGGACCAATACCATTGAACAAGTAATTTTCCTCAACTTCAAATATTCATAACTCATTCATACCAAATCCAAATGATTTCAAATTTATGACCATTTTGAAGGTTTTTGAAAGAGATACAACTTTGATAAAGACACTTTTCTCATTTGAAGCTCTCATAAAAAGTTAGCCAAGGTGGAATAATTGAACATATGGCTTGACACTTAGAAAATATTTTGACATGTTGAAATTTCCAAACTTCCACCTCAAAATTCACCAAGATACAAGTTCCAAATGGAAAAGTGTTCAACATAAGAGTAGTTCTTCTTGATCTAACCTTTCCAAATAGTCCAAATTCATTCATTTTGTATAAAGTTTGAGGGGTCTACGCATAGCTTGAACAAGGATGTATCAGTTGGAAGGAATCATGCTTCAAACATACAAATATCTTTGCCTTGCAATGGAATCTTCATTCAGACCTCATTTCATGTGCATTTGGACCTAATTGAGATGCTTCATGGGCCTGCACATTCCCATGCAAGCGTGTACCTCACATTGCCAATTTTGGAAGTATTTTCAAGTGTGCAAATAACACTTACCATTTGCTATAAATAGAGGTCCAATGCTTCAGTTTCAAGGATCTTGCGCGTCAGCTTTGCCTCCAACCATTGAAACCCTCACAAATCAAAGGAAAACCTGATAAATTTCAATTGAAATTTGAGTTAGAATCTCACTGTTTGGAGATTCAAAAACTCCAGGATCCAAAGCCTCGGACCATTCTTAATCCACTTCTATAAGCTCCATAAGCAAGACCAAGCACGAATTGAAGCAAGAGAGATCCAGTTCTGCACAACATTGAAGGTATTTTTCCAGATTTTTCTTCTCTTCGATTCTCTCTCAATTCTCATCAATTCTCTTGGATCTTTGGTTGTCTGAAGTCCTACCAATGTAGGCAAGAAGATTAAGTTACTTTGAGGTCATATCGAAGCAACTCAGTTCACACACCTCAAAATTCAACTCCACGTATCTCTCTATATATTTGGAGTTAGGTTGAGGTGATATTCATGATCTATTCCATTTTTTCTTTAAGATCATGTCCTCCTTTTTCATTTATGTTATGGTGATGAAAGAACCAGTCCGACCAGGGTCATTGGAGAAGATGACCGACACTTGGCTCCGGCGATGTACTGGATGTGTTCTGAGCCATTGGATTGATTCAAAATGTTTTAATCAGGGACGTTGCTTGTGATTACTCAACGTGTGGAGCGCTGACTAGCGTGTACCATGGAACGCGGGTTTCTCACCACTTGATCTGCCACCTCAATTAACGAGGGAGATCAAGTGGTCCACGTTTTTTTGATTATCTGAATTTTCATTTTATTTCTCTTAATGTTATTAATTAATAATAAATTTAATATTGATCCAAAAAATATAAGTTTCACCAAAAAAATTTAAATAAAATCCTCTTTCATTTTCTGAATTAAAATTATATTTTGGATCATTATTAATATTTTTCACGATTTAATTGATTTTGTGAATATTTTTAATTGTTTAAAAATATTTTTAGGTTTCCAAAAATTCTATAAAAAAATCTCCAAGGTCCTTCGACCTTGTTTGACCTATGATAAATCTCATGGTCATTTCTTTGGTGTTTTGATGAGGTTTTAGGAAATTGACCAACTATATTTAATTTAATGCATTATTTTTATTATATTTAATTGATTAAATGCCAAATTAATTGTGTAGAGCCATTTTAATTTACTTTGTCAGTTTGACTTGTGTTGTTGGGCCTTGGTCAAGGTTGATTTGACTTTTCTAGGTTAAGATCATTGAATTTAGCGGATTGATGGAATGTACATTCCATCTCCCAAAATGAATGAATGATCTTAACTTGGTAAAAGTCCTCCTTTGTCCAATTTATGTTTGATCCATTCCCCCTCCCTCTTCATCTCATTCCCCTTCTTTATGCATTCATGTCATGGACCTATAATGTCTCTATATTCTAAGGCTAGTTGATTGCAAAATCAACATAAGTATGGATGAGATTAGGTCCCCCACTTTGCATATTCTTTTTGTGTGTGGTATGTTTCATGAGCATATTTCATTATACTAAGTCTCTAACATGCATTAACACCAAAATTCTATTGCCCGACCTCAAATAGTTGTGAATTATACATAAGTCCAATTACGATTGCTTAACATAACGCTAAATTTTGACACAAAAGGCATAACATTCTAGTTAGTGAGATTGTAAGTCTCCCCTCTTTCATGGTATTGTGTGGAAACTTGGCCTTTTCTCTTTCCTTTGGAAGATGTCTTGGTTCAAGAATTCATGCTTGTGATAAGTGGGTTGAGTGTTCTCCAAAGAATGACTTAAACAAAATAAAAGCAAAAGCAATACTAACTTCTAACTCATCAACAACTAACATTTAATTTCAAGTCATTTACTTTTAATACACTTTAACTTTTAAGCTTTAATTCATTTGCCATTATTCATACCATTCAAGTTGTTTACTTTAATGTCATTTTCACTTTGTCCATTTGGAGCATATTTTTGTGACATTTTGTGTTTGTATATGCTTGTTTGATTGTGTGGTGTTTTGACCTTAATGTACATAATAAGAACAAAAACCCTAAAAAACATCTTGTGTGGACTGTTGGATTGATCTGAGACAATTGAACTTAGAATTTAGGCAACTCTCCCTATGAAAAGGACTTGACCAATACCAACTTTCATGAAACCAAGTGCTTGTGAAGTGAACATTCATCTAATACAATTTTGAAGATCCATTTGAGTTCATCTGCAACATGGTCATTATGAAGCTGTTATTTTGAACCTGTGACTTATGCCATCTTTGAAGTCATCTGACACATGGACAAATTTTGAAGAAGATTATGAAGTTGCTAAGCTTGGATGTGGCTATCTTTATTTGATGCCTTGCTCTTCATCTTGCTATTTGTGTATTGCATTGTTGCTTGACTCTAAAGTCCAAGGGAAATTTTGGTTTCTATATGACATTCTTGTCTATTGGATTGCAGCCCATTGGTCAGATCTTTTCAACTTTTAAATTTTAAATTTTTGCTTATGATTAGTCTCGTCATCTCCTCCCCACTTCTTTAATTTTAAAATCTCTCCCTCCTTTAAAAATCTTCTTTGCTTGAATATGTTTTTCTAACTTAGACCATATTGCAAACTAGAAACTTTGGCCTTATGCCATTGCATTTTCAAACTTTTTTTTTCTTTAATCAAATTTGTAAATAAATTTAACTATACTTGAATTAAAATTTGAAAATCCAAAAAGAATTAACATTCATTCAAACCATTTTTAGGCCCTTGTGCCTTTTAAATTTAAAATTTTGTTAAAAGCAATGCACCCACTTTGAAATTGTTACCATGAACTATGAGGTTTTGATCCCTCATTTTTATGTTGGTACGTAGGCAGAAGTCCGAAGATCTTGTCAAACACAAAAATATAATTAATGAATTCTTTTCTCATCCCACCATTCTATTTATTTGCAAACATCATTTGTCCAAAACACATATGCACACAAAAAAAAGGCTCCCTAGGAGTACCTAAGACACTTTGGATGCTAACACATTCCCTCTGTGTAACCAACCCCCTTACCTGTAATCTCTGGCATTTTATTAGTTTTGATTTGAAAACTTCTTATTTTTTGGATTTTGTTCATACTTTTCCCTTTTCCCTTGGAAATAATAAAAGCGCGGTGACGACTCTTGTTTTATTGACGTCTAGCTTATCCATAGCTTGATGATCATGAATTTACCGCTACACTTTCCACACCCCATTTGCAAATGGCCCATTGTTTGTCAACTGAGTTTGCACCCCCAGGTCATGTAGTTTATTTTCTCTTTTTATTTTCTTTCTATTTTAATCTTTTTTATTTAGGAGTAATTTTAGATTAATATTAATGATTAATTAGGATAATTAGGGTTATTTAGAAATTAGTTAAATTTAATTAGTATACTTAGAGTAGTTTTATAATAAAATAATAATAATGAAAACATCTCTTTCATATTTAATATTAAAATCTTTAAAAAAATACTTAATATTTTTTATTTAATTAGGATAATTGGATTAATTATTTAAATTAGGGTAATTTCATTAGAACAACTAGGATTAAATAATTAATATATATATATATATATATATATATATATATATATATATATATACACTAACCGGTAGCTCTTTTTATTTTAGGTTAATTTGGTCAAGTTTTCTTTTTCAAATAAATAATTATGCATGAACATAATTCACCCTATCTTTCTAAACAAATTAAAAACATATTTTTTGCAAAGTTAAGTTGACTGGTTGGTGTCACACCTTACCGATCAATAAAATCAATCTAAAATCAAATTCAAACTCACTCCAATGTCATGTTCTCTCCCTTTGTGCATTGAGACATTTTTATCAAACTTTTCTCTGTCCCGGATGAGATGAGAACTTTTCAAAACTAAAATCAACAACCACATAAACATTTCTTAGACGAACTACGGTACTCTGATTCCTCATTGTACTTGAGGGTACATCGGCACAGAGTTGTAACACTCTAGTAAGTACGATAATAAAAAATCTTTTTTGGTTTCCCTTTGTAATTAATTTTCTCTCTCTTAGAAATGATAGAATAATTCTCTTGTAAATAAATAAATTAAGGTATTAAACAAATAATAAATAATTAATCAAACATAGTTAACCCTAGAACTAGAGAATGATCACATTGAATAGAATGGAGGTGAGGGGTGCCTAACACCTTCCCCTTGCTTAACTGACTCCTGAATCCTATGTCTCATCATTAACTTTTCGATTTTATCATTATTTCACTATTCATTAGGAATGAATAAAGGGTGTTGGCGACTCTGTAAATTTCCATTCGTTACAACACTTATCACAACTGTTGGAAAAAGAATACCACAACGTAGGACCAACTGTTGTGAGGTAAGGTAAGATTGTATGTATGATACTTTCCACCATGGTTGGACAACCGTGATAATAAGCTATGTAGAAAGATACCTACCACAACAGTTGCTTTAATCAACCGTTGTGATATTCTTTCATGCATAACATATAACAACGGTTAGTATACAACCTTGTGATATATACATTGAGTTTATTATAAATTATATGGAATGCTTATTTCGACAATACTCACTAAACATATAACCTTTCAATATGATCTAGAACATTATAATATGACAAATTAAGTTATATTAGAAGAACAAGTTCACGTTTAATGTTATACAAGATTTCTTCAACTCCTTATCCGTATTTAGTCTTTAACAATTAGAACTTTGTTTAATGATCTTAGTTCTTCAACTGCCGCTTCCCTCACCTCTAGTTCATTTTGCAAAATATTATTTACTTTGTAAACAAAATTAGAGGTGGAGAGAGGGGCAGTTGAAGAACCACAATCAATAAATAAAGTTCTAACAGGTAAAGAACAATATGCATATAACGGATCGAAGAATTCTTGTCTATAATTGAATGTGTACTTGTTTTCTAACATAACTTTATCTATCATATTATAATTTTCTAATCTAATCTGAAAAGTTATATCTTTGGTAAGGGATTGGAAAAACACTCAAACCACATAAGATATAATAAACTCATATCTTAAACAAACATTAATAACAACATTCATCAACAACAAACTATAAACAACATACATGATACAACAAACATATCAACTCATAGAATGTTTCAGAAGCATACATGTCCCATAATGGGACCCACAATGAAAGAAGTATGAAGGTGAAGTTAGAGTTGCAAACTTGTGTCTATTTTAAATGGATGTCATTCAGGGTCTTTCACACAAGTTTGCAACTCTCACTTTAGCTTCGTCCTCGTTATTGAAACAAGCATCCATACCTACAAGTCAAAACAAGCAGAAAGTTCAAACATTATGAAACAGGTTATTGAAACATAAATAATAATACATAAACATATTTTGAAACATAAACTATAGTGAAGACGAACCTGTAAAGTAGCCATTTGCTAAGATTTGATGCAACAAAGGTATCCTTCAAAGAATATGAGTTGGCTGCATAAGTTGGGGGTTTCCATATGAAAGAGGCGAGTGACAAAGATGTTATGGTCATATTTTGAGAGAGACAAGTGAAAGAGATGTTAGGTTTTTTTAGAGAGACGATTGTAATGTACTGAAGCGAGAGATAATTTCGCTTATATATAAATGAGTAACACCTTTCACCATGGTTGACAATATGAACCGTGATGAAATGGTTGCAACTTACACCACAGTTGATTATAAAAACCGTGGTGATATACAAGGTCAAGTCCATTATGTCACGATAAATGAAAATTTGTTGGTATGGGATTCAAACCATTTCACTCCAGGTTTATTTCACTACAGTTGGTACCTAATACCATTGTGCAATATCCTTTAGTAAATACCAAAAAAATGCCAATAAACTATTACCACGGTTAACAGAAGACCGTTGTAATATTCGTGCTACGAAAGATTTATTTTGTAGTAGTGCCAACGTCCTAAATGAACTACTTAGACATATTTATGCTAAAGACACACATGATTTTAAATGTTAAAAAAACATGATAAATAATATTTAAAAGGAAATAGATAACCCATATTGTATTGAAATAAGAGTAATAATTGCTATGGAGAGACTTTTATAAGTTGCAGGAAAGCAAAGCAAAAACACAAACAAAAGCAGAAAATAGATTTGCAAGAAATATTCTATGTAATCAAAGTAAATAGAAAATAGTAAGGTGTTTTTATTAGAGTTACAAGGATTTATATGGGGTCTATAACCATAAATATGAGTGTAATTTCGTGTACTGAGGACTTAATATGCATAATGTAACAACAAAATATTGAAGAGACCAAAGAAAACTACTCAACAAAATGGAATCTATGCAAATCCTGGATGCACTACAGTCATAACAACCACTACGTACACGCCGTAATGCATTATATCTTCTTCTACGAGGAAGTAATAAGATTTCAATATAAAGACGCATGTTAAAAGTTGTAAAAATACTACTGATCAAATAGCCAAACTGAAGAACCCATATAGGAAAACAACTAAACATAAGAATAAATATAGAGAAACCACCAAACACTAAAACCAATAGAGACAAGAGTAACTAAATAAAAGAACTCGTATAGGGATGATAATCACATTTTGTGAGTTATTATAAGACTTAATACTTGAAGTTATATTTTTATTTTAATTATTTACTAGCTTAATTGATTATGCAAAGGGATAAGAGCAAGGTGCTAGAGGACAAACTATGCGCCATAGTACATCCACTACAACACCATGTTTTTTTGTTTGTTGTAAAAGACAATATCGCCTGAATTCCTATAACACCAACCTACCACACTACACCTTGTCCCCCACATGTTGATTGTACCTGAGTCTGAGACGTTGCAAAATGGAAGAATTAGAGGGGATATTGTTATTTTCCTTGGGCCATAATTCATAAATATCCACAAGGCCATGATCCAAGACAACATGCAAACCCCACTAGAAGTGACAATAAAAGGCTCTCTTGAAGGAAATGAGAGGAATTCAATATTTAAGAGAAAGAAACATTTAGTAAAATTCTAAGAAGAGAGTGAGATAAATAAAGTGGAGATTCTCTTATTCTCATAATTTCAAGTGTATGCTACCAATTTATGGTGTGACAGAAGTCGTCTCTTGGTGATTAATAATTTCAAGAAGACGAAGAAGTTACTCTTAGGTTTCTATTTCTTTTTCATTATATGTTAAGAATGTTTAGCTTAGGAACCAGTATTGATGTATGCAATATGCTCATCATGAGCTAAAAACCTTTTGTGTTGAGTAATGTGAAGTTAACATGAAATAGTCATTTGTGTTAAATGATGTGTTGTTCATGCTCTGTTTTATCATGTGTTAAACTGTTATAGATCTGTTTCTTTGAATGACCAACTTAGGAATATATGCAAGCTTGTTGTTGTGAGAGATCCGATAACAAGTGAATTTCATAATAAAAGTGATTGAAAATAGTAGGATAAATATATTCACTAATTAGATACTTTAGAGATAAAAATATACAATCATAAAGGACATTCATAATAAAATAGACATGCATTAAAGTTACAAGTGAGTCTTAGAGATTTGTCCTCTTGATTTACTGTATATGTTTATGGTGATATAGAGATGTAACACAAGATTGCTTTCACACCTTTATTGGCATGACACAACACATCATGTACACACATCTGACAAGTTATATTAACAGATCATTGCCCAACACACTTTCCATTATTGAACTCATTTACTCTCTTTAAATTTTTCTTGACTTTGTTTGCTACTTAAGTGAACTTGTGACAACCATACATTACTTTTATCTTACTCATGCTCCTATGCGCAAAAAAAAAACAGTTTTAAAAAAATTAACCTATGTTATTTTCCACTCCCTGTGGGTTCGACATCCTTACTATTTTATCACTTGAAACTTTAAACATACATGTATACTTGAATGTGACATCATACATTTCAAGCAATAAGGTTTAGGTGTCGTTGTTAGGGAGTGTGTCAAAAATAACATTTCGATTTTATAGTAAAACATTGCTTTTTGTTAAACAAGCATTTGGGCTTCTAGCGTTTCCTGTACTCTAGTGACACGACACATGCTTAGTTGTTGCATGTGCATGTTGTTAAATCTAGTCTATAAAGGCAATCCTGAACTTGAAAAGACCTTCAGATTGTTGAGAAGATTCTAAGCTATTGGACACTTATCAGGAAGTCACCCTTGAAGGTTGAGAAAAACAAGAAAGGGGGATTTGAATTGTTTTGGAAATAAAAACTTTTTCAGAAATCAAACACAACACAGAATAAAAAGGAAATGACACAGAATTTTATATTGGTTCGCTTGAAATTCAAAGTTACTCCAGTCCACCCGACCAAGGTGATTTTGCCTTCAAAAAGGACTTAATCCACTAATCTTGAAAGATTACACAACCAAACGTCTAAGAGAATAATCTCTCAGCCCTCTCAAGTATTCAGATTACGCAGAGTCACTTGAGGGAGTAAATTTTAATGTACAATACTTCTAACGAAAAGCAAATATTACAGAATTATAAGAGCAATAGTTTTTCACGTAAGAGCAGCAGCTCGTGAAAATGAGAGAGGATGAATGAGATTTCTTGTGTGTCTCAGGTGTATTCTCTTATGAAGTATTTCATCCTTTATATATTCGTTGTGAAGGACCGTTGGAGTGATGACAGAATCTTGGTCATTGAAGAATAATTAATGTCATTACTCTCCATGTTTCTTTCTAAAACAGTTTTCCACGTCTCATTATTCCTTTCTTGAAATACTTTCTTTCCATATTAAGATTCTTTTCGGTTACGCGTTCTGGACTGGTGAGTCTACGTCAGAGTCTTGATATATCAGAGTTTGTCTTTAGAGGATGATTATGTATGACCCTATCAGAGCTGCTCAATGCTCTAGACTTCTTTAGTATCAGAGTCTGGATTTAGTAGTCTTTTACCGAAGCTTCTGACTTCTTAATGTTTGCGTTGGTATCTGCATTGATCAGAATCAGAACCTTCTGGACGCATCATTTCTGAGTGGCATCTAATCATCGAATATTTTATATCTGATATAATTTTGTATCTGATGTATGGTCAGAATCCTGCATAAATGTTCAGAGTCCTGCATACTAAGAAAAAATCTCGTTAGAGTACCATTTTTGTTTCATCCTTTGTTATCATCAAAATCTTAGATATATTGTAGAACCAATTTTGTTCTTACAACCCTGTATTTCCTGATTTTAACATAGAAGTGGAACTAGTTGAAGTTGAAAGAGTCATGGAAGATAATGATATCATTGGAATTCTCAATGACAGGGCACACAACATCAGAGACTATGTTGTATTTGATTTAAACACCATGAATATGAGTATCATTAGACCAACGATTATTATGGTCCAATTCATTTTTAAACTAATGATGTTTAAAATGTTACAATCCATTGGTCAATACTCAGGTGTTGCAAATGAAGACCCACATCTACCCTTAAGATAATTTATGGAAGTAGCAAGTAACTTTAAGATTCCTAGCATATCAGATGGTGCCTTCAGGTTGAGAATGTTCCCTTATTACTTAAGAGATTGAGCCAAGATCTGGTTAAACACTCTAGAACCAATTTTCATAGTCACATGGAATGATTTATCTAAAAACAATTGGATAAATATTTTCCTCATGTCAAGAACACCAAGATGAGGAACAAGATTACTTCATTTAGAGAATGAGAAGGTGAATCCTTATTTGACGCGTGGGAAAGACTTAAAAAGTTATTGAGTCCCCGCCGTGGTATACCAATTTGTATCCAACTTGAAACATTATATAATGGATGGGTACCATCTTCATACAATATGCTAGATGTGTCAAGTGGTGGAGTGCTGCTATCAGAATCTTATGAAGAAGGTTATGAATTAATTGAAAGTATCACGAGCAACACATACTATTGACTTGTTACAAGAGTTGTTGGTATATCAACTCCAAAGATACCATCTGGAGTTCATGAAGCTTCTAAGGCTACACCCCTTGCTGCTTAAGTGGCTCAGATTCACCAGATGAGGAAAAGAATATGATGATTAGTCCTTATGTGCCAGCAACAGAACCTATCAAGGTAGTAACTGATGTATCAGAGGTTGCCTATGTCTATTTTATGGGTGGTCACTTATTTGAAGATTGCTCAAAAAATTATAATTCTATTAATTATGTGGGAAATATAAAGTATAATAACCCCTACAACAACACTTACAATCCTGGTTGGCATAACCATCCCAACTTCTTATGGAGCAATAATCAAAACTAACTAAAACCTTAAGCCCCGCAAGTACCTCAAATTCCACCTGGTTTTTCTGCACAAAACTATTTTATGGCTAATCAAGGAATAACCAGTTGGAAATCATTTTGAAATCCTTCATTCATAAGACCAAGAACCAGTTTCAAGATCAAAGAGTGAGCATTAACAACTTGAAGAATAAAGTCGGGAAAATTACTTCAACACTTAGTTTAAGGACTACGAGGGCTCTTCCAACTTCAATAGACACCCATCATCTACCTTTGGGGCCAAGAGTATTGAGACTTACAAGGTTATCAAGTTAAGAAATGGAAAATAATATAAAGGATCAACATCAACAAGAGAAGAATCATCAAAAGAGAATCTAACTACCCCTGATATTTTAAACGGGGAAGATCTGGATTTACTGATGCTACACCTGTGGTGGAGCCTACTAAAGAACCTGTAACACAAAAAATGGCACTCTAAAAACTCCTAGCATAACATCTAATCTAGATGAGCAGCCAATTGACATTCCAGAAGTTGATAGACCACCCATATTTGTTCAATAAATACCTCTACCTCCTTTTCCTCAAAGGATTTAAAAGGCTAAAAAAGCAGTAGTTTGGCAAGTTTATGGAGATTTTAGAGCAGTTTTACATTAACATAACATTGATTGATTCCATTCAACAAATGCTAAAGTACTCCAAATTCATGAAGGAAATTATTACAAAGAGGAATAAAGTATGAT
Source organism: Lathyrus oleraceus (assembly GCF_024323335.1). NCBI lineage: Eukaryota > Viridiplantae > Streptophyta > Magnoliopsida > Fabales > Fabaceae > Lathyrus > Lathyrus oleraceus. The sequence goes on from NC_066580.1 coordinate 473,985,417, forward strand.
AGTTTGACACCGTAGCATTAACTTAAAAGTGTAGTTAACTTGTTCAAGGAAAACTCCCACCCAAATTAAAATATCATGGAGGCCTTACTATACAATGTAATATAGGAGACTCATTACGTGGAAGGGCATTGTGTGACCTTGGAGCTAGCATCAACCTTATTACATTGTCTATCTTTAACAAATTGGGAACTAGAGCTACTATACTGATGACTTCTCAGCAAATGTATCGTGAATGTCGAAGTAATATTAAAGATCGAATCCATAGGATTGCCTCCAAGAAAGACAAAATGTGTGCAATTTATAAAATCTAGTAAAAATGGGGGGGTTTCAATTTTCAAGGCGAAAAGTAAGTAAACGAGAAAACAATGTCACGAAAGCGGTCGAATTGTGTTATAGAATCCCCTATTCATATCCTGTTGATGTTTGATACCCTGCTTGAATTATCTAATGACTATAACCTCATGACGAATTAACAAAATTGTTATATTCGATCCCTCGTGAAATAACTCACTAACCATTACTCGGAGCTTTCTATCCCTAGTTTCCTAGCATAAGCAGGGTTAGAAGATGTATAGAACGCTAATTCTCTATGCCACTATTAGGGGTCTCCTATCCCTATTCAACTAGTGTAAGTACAACAATTGCCCTAGGTCCAACACATAGACTAATGGTCGGTATTTCCTATATGCCCAAAATCATATTAAAAGAGTATCTGGAATAAAAAGCATTAAGAATAAGAAGAAATTGAATAAGATTATAGATTAATAGCACCATACAGTGGTCAAATCAACATAGACTCCAACAATTGAGAAACAGGTTCATCATAATACAACCTAACCTAGAAGAATTTAGCTACTCATAGTGTAATTAAAAATACCATAATTGATAATAAAAAAAAAGATAACATAATAAGTCCCTTGAAGAGATGGCCTCCATGGCTTCAAATGCCCCAAAAATCACCATTTGTGCTCTCTAATTCATGCTTCAATCTCCTAAAAATCATAACCCTTATGAAAGTGCAGAAAATCTCTTTTCAAGGGCGTCAGAATGGACAGGAACGCTTCAGAAAAAGGCCCAGAAAAGTGATCATCGCCCGCGTGATACCATGCATCGCGCGATGCAACTTTTACTTCCCTATCGTCTAAGAGATGCTGCGTGATGGTGAATGTAATTATTTTCGAAGCTTCGCTCTTTTTTGCTCCTTTTTCACTCAATTTTTCACTAAGTCCACAATTTACACACTTAGTTATTTTTCTCTCATTCTTTGGTCATTCTTCCTCATATTTTCTTGATTTTCACTTGTTTTTCTCTGATTGTTCGATTAAATATATGTAATGACAAAATGTCATCAGAACCCCAAACTTGAATTGTTGCTTGTCATCAAGTAAACTCGCTTGCAACTGCGCGTTTCAACAAACAACAAGTCACACAATAACAATCAAACATCACAAATTTAAATATTTCTTTTACCTGACCATTGTTCTAGCTCCCAACTTCCATCCGACGAATTTGGAAAAAACATCCTCAACATTGACGAGTACTCAACCTGTCTCTTAGCTCACTATAACTCACTCAATGTATAGGGTGATCTTTCAATCAACATGCAAAATCAATTAAACTTAGCTTTATCATGTTCTAATAGAGTCAATCATAGAAATCACAACACATACATTAGAGGACTTTTTAGGTTGTAACTTGGCTTATGTTAGGGTAAGATATTTTTAGGAAAGTATGGTTAAACCTTTGGAGTTAGGTTTCTAGTTCTCCTTCTATCATCATACCTCTTGGTTTCTTTTTGCTAGTACTAGAGAGTTTTAATCCTTCTTATAATATCATTTATTTTCTTTTCTCATTCATTTTTTTCGAAAAAGTGTCTTTTTCCACTTCTTTTTCACAATAATTTTTGAAAATTTGGATCATGTTCTCTAGTACCCCAACCCCAAACTTAAAACCTTCCTCACTTCAAAGAGAAACACCAAACTTAATTTTTTTCCATATACTTTAAGTTTATACTTCTACCTAACTTCAAAGAGATGGTGGAAAGAAAAGATCTTTCAAGTAATATGGGTAAGAATTTTAGGCTACGTCACCGAAAGAAAGACTTAGGCTCAAAGTGTTTAGCAATGGATATACCTATTACTAAAACGGTAAAGGCTCAAAGTTATAAACAAAAAATTGCCTCAGTTGTGTTGTTCAAACCAGATAATTTAATTGGAAATTGATCAAACTAGATAAAAGAGTAATGCATGGATACACTCATAAAGAAAGAAAGATGAACAATGGAAATATTTGGCTCAAACCTTACTAGATGAGATATCTGTAGGTTGAGTACAAGTCTGTTTATTCTTTTCTCATCTTTCGCCTCCAAGTTTCTAGTTTCAATTGTGATTATCAAGTTACTTTTGGATCATCTATTCAATGCTAAAGTGTTAAACTTGCAATCTGAAAAACAAAACATAAACAACCACAAACTTCTTTATTAAAGACAATTGAGACATTCATGGAAAATTTATGCTTGAGTAGATACTTCCTTTTGGGATGGTCTTGAATATAAAATAAATTATGCAAAACAAAAACTAACTAAAAATAATGGGTTGCGTCCCATCCAGTACTTTTTTTTCCATCAATAGCTTGACATCTCATTCTCAAAACACGTCAGGCGCAAGGAATACCCTCACGCCGGTGAAAACTCATTTTTTCATTCTCTTGTGAACTTCACTACCCTTCTCTTTAAATTGATAGCATGTATCAAGATCCTACACATATAATGTCCATTGATATGCATTAAAAACCACCTTTTCCTTGTTAAAATTCAACATTAATTCACCTGTCTCCATATTTATTTTTTTCTTCCCGGTTGCCAAGAATGGGCGCCTGAGAATCACCGACCCTTTTGAATCATTTTTCATGTCAATCACCATAAAGTCTATGGGGAAGTTCAAACCATCTACATGAACTAGAACATCTTATACAATACCAAGCGGAAGAGTCACCGATGAATCGGCCAAAGTGGGTGTCATGTTGCTCGGTATGATCTCTCCTATTTCTAATTCTTTAAATTTGCTCAGCGACATGACATTGATGCTTGTTCCTAATTCACATAAATCATGTGGTATTTAACCCACCAATGGTGCAAGTGATGTTGAACTCCCCTAGATTCTTCATCTTTGGTGGGATCTCCGACGGTTCTGACATCTCCTCTTTCTCTGTCATGTTGACCTGTTCTTAAGTCAACTTTTGCTTTCCACCTTTCAGTAGTACCTATATAAACTTAGAAAACGTGGGAATTAACTCTAAGATTTCATGAAAAGAGATACTTACCTGAAGTTGTCTCAACACTTCTTTAAATCTTTCAAGCATTCCAGTCTCATCCTCATATACTAGTTTCTTCTTAATGATGGGATATGGTAGTTTTATGTAATCTGGTAAAGGTAGGTTTGGTTCATTCAGAATTTGATCCTTTGTTCTCTTCCAAAGAGAATTTTAATCTATAAATTGATTAAGGGTGACTCCTTTTTCCTCTTCATCACCTTGATTCTCACTCCCCTCTTTTCCAATTCCATCTTTCTTGTTGTCGGTTTCATTCTCTTGAACTCTTTTAGCTTCATCCTTTTCAGTAACTACCCCAAAATTTGTATTCACAACTTTGCATTTTTTATTCTTAGGATTATCAACAGTGTTACCGGTGAATCCTCCACTTAATCTTGGCAAAGCAGCTATTTTTCTGGATAGACCAATCTGAGTCTCCAAATTCTTGATTGACGCATCATGGTTTCTGCTCAAAATTTCATGGTTCCTAGTTACCTGCTCAAAGCTACTTTGAGTAACTTTAATGAAATTCTTCAAAGTGTATTCCAACTATGATGACTTCCTTTGAAATGGAGGTTGTTGGCTTTGTTGCATCCCTTGGTTGGCATTTGAATTCTGGTTATTATTCCAACAAAAATTTGGGTGATCTTTCCAACCCAGGTTGTATTTGTTGGAATACGGGTTCTTCTTTAGAAAACCTTCAAATTAGACTTCTCCACTTGTCCCTTCCAATGAACACCTTTCATTTGCATGTTAGCCTGCATAGAAATCACACCTAACTACTTGTAGTTGTCTCATGTTAGCTCTACCTAAGCTCCCTTCAACTATCTTTTTATTAAATGATTCAATTTGAACTAAAAGAGCAGTATGAGTATCAAGAGGTAACATACCTTTAGGTGTGCCCACAGTTTCTAGCTTGACCGGCCTTTCATTTTTTGAATGGTACTCAATCAGACAAATGTTCTCAATGAGGCCTTTTACTTGTTGATCAGTAATTTGGCAGATAGTACCTCCCGCAGAAGCATCCAATAACATGTGAAGGTCTTTTATGAAGTTTTTCATCTGCTCCACATTATTCATGTTGTGATTTAGGCATTTGCGCAACAAAATCTTAAATCTTCTCCAAGCATCATAAAGTGACTCAATTTCCTACTGCTCAAAATTAACAATTTCTGCTCGGCGCTTGGTAAGCTAAGTAGTAGTAAAAAATATTTCAAGGAATTTATCCTCCAGTTCCTTGAAAGTCCGGATTATTCCATTTATAAGTAAAAGAAACCAATATTTCGCCCTTCCAATTAGTGAGAACCCAAACAACCTCAATTCACCTGGTCTTCAGTGACATCAGTAGGTTTGCACATTGAAGATGTTTCATAAAAGCGTTCAAGATGCGCCCATGGGTCTCTAATCACGTTCCCGTCGAACAAATTTTATCTAAAACTTGAAAGTACGGAATTTTATTATCAAAATTAGAAGGGTTTGCCGGTATAAACCCCCTAGAAACCTGTCCTTCATCGGTTAGTTTACAATAGTCCCCCATAGTTAGGGGTTATGCAGCGGCCATGGCTTCTTCTTCAGAGTCAGAAGAACTTGATAGTTGCTCTTCTTCTCGTATTCCTCCATCCAAAGTTGCTTCTCTAACTGCTTTTCTGAGAGCACGAACGTTTCTTTCAATTTCTGGATCCAACGAAATTAATGGTGATCCTAAACTGCACATACATAAATAGAAAATACCTCAGTAGCACTATGATAAATAAGAAATTAAAACAAAAATTAAAAAGACTAAAAATAAGAATAAAATTTAAAGTAATTGCACAAACATCGCGTTGTTGAAAAATCAATAGTCCCCAACAACGACGCAAAAACTTGATGACTTCTCAGCAAGTGTACCAATAATGTCGAATTAATAATTAATATCGAATCCACATGGACTACCTCCAAGCAAGAAAAATGTGTGCAATTTATAGAAACTAGTAAAAAGGGGGAATTTACGAGTTTCAATGCGAAAATTAAATAAACAAGAAAAAATTATCACAAAAGCAGTTAGGTTGTGTTGTAGAATCCCATATTCCTCTCTTGTTGATGTTTGATGCCTTGTATGAATTATCTAATCAATATAACCTTACAACGAATTAACAAAACCGTTATAGCCTATCCCTCACGAAATAATTCACTAACCACAACTCTGAGTTATTTATCCCTAGTCCGCCAACGTAAGTAGGGTTAGGCAATGTCTAGATCGTTAATTCTCTATGACATTGCTCGGGGTCTCTTATCCCTATTCAACCAGCATAAGTACAATAATTGCCCTAGGTCCAACATATTGACTAATGGTCAGTACTCCCTATATGCCCAAAATCAGATTAGAATAGTAGCTCACATAAAAAGCATTACGAACAAGAAGCAATTGAATAATATTATAGATTAATAGGTTCATATGGTGGTCAAATCAACATGGACTCCAACAATTAAGAAACAGGTTCATCCTAACACAACCTAACCTAGAAGAATTTAGCTATTCATAGTGTAATTAGAAATGCCACAATGGATAAACAAATATAACATAAGAAGTCCCTTGAAGAGATGGCCTCCAATGGCTTAAAATGCTCCAAAAATCACCATTTATGCTCTCTAATTCGTGCTTCAATATCCCAAAATCGTAACCCTTGTGAAAGTGCAGATAATCCCTCTTTAAAGACGTTAGAATGGACCAAAACGCGTCAGAAAAAGGCCCGGAAAAGTAACCATCGCGCGCGTGATATTCTGCATCGAAGGCGTGATGCAATTTTTAATGCCATATCACGTGTGCGGTGGTGGACGTAATTATTTCTGAAGCTTCACTTTTTCCCTCCTTTTTCACTCAAATTTTCACTAAGTTCACAATTTTCACACTTAGCTAATTTTCCCTCATTCTTTGGTCATTCTTCCTCATATTTGCTAGATTTTCACATGTTTTGCTCTGATTCTTCGACTAAATATATGCAATGATGAACTGTCATCATATACCAACTACCATCACACTTCAACTAGCTGACTGAATCATCTGCTACCCCCAAGGGAAGCTTGAAGATGTGCTAGTAAAGGTGGATAATTTTATGTTTCATGCTGATTTTATCATCATGGATTTTAACGCTGATGAAGAAACTCTCATCCTATTCGAATACCTTTTCTTTATACGGAAATAAAATTCATAGATGTAGAATGAGGAGAGATGATCACGAGGGTTAATATGCAGCAGGTTGTGTTTAATATATTGAATGCACTACAATATCCAAAAGAAGAAGTTGTTGATTGTTCATTAATCTCTAGTTGCGAAAACATAGTTCACAATAATTTGATCAAGTGCAACAACTTAGAACAAGAATTGGGAAAGTTAGAGAAAGATAAATCAATAAATGAAGGAATTTTAAGTGGACCATTGAACAAGTCTGAAGAAACAAGAAAACCTATGGAAATATTGGAGATTACAACTGGAGAGAAGAAAAAAATGTTCCATCCATAAAGGTACCTCCCGAGTTAGATTTTAAGCAACTACCTGGCCACTTACAATATGTTTATCTAGAGGTAGGACAAAAGTTGCCAATCATCATTACTACTTACTTATTTGATGAGAAGAGGTGTCAACTTTTGGAAATTCTGAAAAGACATAAGAAGAATATTGATTGGCAGATATCTGACATCAGGGAATTATCCTTATTGTTTGCATCCATTAAATATTGTTAGAAGACAATGCTAAGAATAGTATTGAGAGTCAAAGGAGATTTAATCCCATCATAAAGGAAGTTGTAAAGAAGGAGATCATCAGGTGGTTAGATGTTTGAATCATTTATCCCATCTCTGATAGTGTGTGGGTGAGTCATATCTAATCTGTTCCAAAGAAGGGTGGCATGACAGTCATTGAAAATGAGAAGAATGAGCTAATTCCTACAAGAACTTCCACTGGCGGGAGGATATGTATGAACTATACGAAGGTGGACAAAGCCATGCACAAGGACCATTTTCCTCTCCCTTTCATGGATCAAATGTTAGACAGGCTGGCTGGTAAAAAATTCTATTACTTTCTTGATGGTTACTCGGGGTACAACCAAAATTCCATTACTCCTAAAGATCAAGAAAAGACAACTTTTACATGTCCTTATAGAACCTTTTCCTTTATAAGGATGTCATTTGAACTATGTAATGTCCCAGATACCTTTCCAAGTTGCATGATTGCGATATTTTTCAGATTTAATTGGGTGCTCAATGCAGGTATTCATGGATGGTTTTTCTATCTTTGGAGAATCATTTAAGAAATGCCTGGACAATCTGGACATGGTGCTCACTAGATGTGAAGAAATTAATCTTGTTCTGAATTGGGAGAAATGTCATTTCATGGTAAGAGTAAAAATTGTTTTGGGGCACAAGATGTCAAAGAAAGGATTGAAGGTAGCCAAGAAAAATTAAAGTTATAGAGAAGCGTCCCCACCTATCAACATTAAAGGAATAAGAAGTTTCCTTGGCCATGCTGGATTTTATAGAAGATTCATCAGGGAATTCTCAAAAACTACAAAGCCCATGTGTTAGCTGCAACAACATGACATGCCATATGTCTTTAGTAAGGAGTGTCAAAAAGTTTTTAATTTGTTAAAACATACTTTAATTCCAGTACCTATTGTGAAGACTCCTGATTGGACTAAGCCATTTGAGTTGATGTGTGATGTTGTTGATTTTTATATTGGAGTTGTGTTGGGCCAAAGACACAACAAAGTGTTCCACACTATTTACTATGCTAGTATGACACTAATTGAAGCACAAATAAACTGCATTACCACTAAGAAAGAAGTGATGGTTGTCGTGTTTGCATTTGACAAGTTCATATCTTATTTGGTGGTACTAAGGTAATAATGTACATTGATCATGCAACAATCAGATGAAGTCGAGGTTGATAAGATGGGTGCTATTATTGCAAGAGTTTGACCTATAAATTAGAGACAAGAAAAGAGTGGAGAATTTAGTTTCTATTCATATTTTAAGGCTCCCAGATGAAGTCCGGAGTCATGCCAGTGAGGGCATCAAGGAAATATTTCTTGCTGAGCAGCTTCTACTGATCATTTTAGGTGTGACACCCTGGTATGCAGACATTGTCAATTATTTGGTCAGTGGGTATACCCCACCAGACTTCAACTCCCAACCGAGAAAGAGGTTCTTCCACATGTCTAAGAGATATTTTTGGGATGAACCCTTTCTTTACAAAGGTTGTGATGACCAAATTCTAAGGAGGTGTGTAAACAACCCAGAGGCGTGTCAAATCTTGTCAGTTTGTCATGATTCACCATACGGAGGGAATTTTGGAGGAACCATAACTTCTGCAAAGGTATTACAATCAGGTTATTTCTGACCCTCCTTATTTAAATTTTCTCGTAAATTAGTCAAAGCATGTGATAAATTCCAAAGAGTATGGAAAATCTTCATGAGACAAGTGTAGCACCTCAAATTTGCACCTATCATTGTACATACATTTTCATATTAGGTCAAAGCATATCATGGTCCATTGCATAGCATTGCATTGTCCCAGTTGCCTCAAGTGCGAGCAAGTCAAGGAATTAGGTCAAACTGATCAGGAGATCAGTCCACCAAGCAAGCAAGGGTGTTTCTCAAGGAGCCAAGGCCCTAGGGTTTGTCCATCATGCTCACATGTCTTGGGGGTCCATTTGAAGTGTTTAAGTCAAGGGTTGGATGTTCAGAAGTCATCAGTTCATGCACAATCAGTCAGAAACCCTAGAAAGTCAAAGTTGGTCAACTGTGGTTGATTTTATGGTTTTGATGGATGGATTTGGTTTGAGAGAGCTTATTCATGTCCCAATAGGCCTCATATATCATGGCAAACAATATCATTGAAGAATTTGAAGCCAATCAGAAAATTTCCAAAAATAGAAACTGGACCTGTAATTTTAACTGCCAAAAATGGAAACTTCTTGATCCCAAACCTACATCATGATACAAGCTTCAAATGAATTTTTGCCCAACATGAAAGTTGAAGATCTTGTTCTCCCATTTCCAAAAAGTCCAAGAACTCTCAATTCCCATGCATGGTTGTCAAGATATGATCAAATCATTTTCACAAAATCTTGAACTTCAAAAGGCCATATCTCTCAAACCATTTGGCCAATTTTGGTGGGGTTTTTTCCTACAAACCACATTTCATCTCCTCTTTCCAAAAATATAAATTTCATACACCAAAACCTTGCCAATCAAAATGGCATTTTTTGACTTGTCTCATTTAAATTCAAGTGTGGACCAAAGGTTGACTTTTTGAATTAAGTATTTTCAGCACATTTGGCCATTTGGGATTTGTTTTAGATGATATTTGGGACACGTTTGAGGCCCAAACTCGGCCAGACTACACACCTCCATTTCCATTTGGTCAAGTTTAGCAAAATGGCAATTTCACTTCATTTGTGATAATCATGTTTAAGATTCCATTAGCTAATGTTAAACAGGAGTATAAAGTCACATTTTCAGCAAATTCTAACCCTAGTTGCAGCCTGATATCACACAGAAAAACTGATTCTCTCTCATTTTCCATTTTCATACTCTTGCATTTTTCTGCCAAAATCTTCAAAGCACTCGAGCCACTCTTGCTCCCTTCATCACCTGGCCAACATTTGGAATCCCTGGGCAACATCAAATCCCTGCTGGAAGCTCCATTTCATGCTCTGTTTTCTCCATGGACCAGCAATGGTAATTTTCGATTTGAACACTTGCAAGCATTACTGAGCCAAGTTTCTTCGAGCATCCATCAACATAAACCATAATCTTCATCTGTTTCAAGCTAAGGCACTCAAAACAACATTGTTTCACAAATTTCTTCATAACCAAGTAAGATTTCGACTCTCCTTTTTCTTTAATCCATGCCATGTTTCTGGTAGATCTTGATTTGCTGTTTGCAATGCAACTTGAATCACTTAAAATGGTTGAGAAATGCATGAGATATCTGGGTTTGAAATTTGTTGTTCATGTTGATTTCTGCTCGATTCATGTTAACTAGATGGTTTCAATGCAAATAAGGTTTGGAATATACATGTTGGATGTTTGTTGTGTTGATTGCCATGCTTAAATTCATGTTCTGGGCATTTTGATTTTCATGATTAATTGTTAATGATGAAGCTATGCTGTTGAAACCTTAGAACCAGTTTCCAGAAATTCACATGAATCGTGTTTTGTTTGTTTGTATTATGATGCTGCATGAATATCAATGCCATGCTGTTTGTGTGATTCTATTTGAAATTCGAGCATGAGGATGAAGTTGCCCTGTTGCTTAAACCCTAAACCTGCCCAGAAAACTCATGAGAAATTGTGTCTGTTTGTTGTTTGTGTTGTGATTGTATGAAGAATACTGTTTCAATGCCATGCTGTGTGAGTAATTCTGTTTGAAATTTGTTGTTTGATGATGAACATGAAGAATATTGTTGCTGTTCCAAAACCCTAAAAGTTGCCCAGAAAACATGAACTGCGATTGGTTGTTGTTGCTTGTTTTTCTGCTCATGTTACTGTTTCATTGGTAATGGCCAATCAGAACATTTCGTTCTGCCTCCCTTGTACGCTGTCGTTTTGATTAATGAGGTCCCAAATTACAACAATGCCACTCGGTCCATTTAATTCAATATTATTTCATTTTTATTTCAATAATTATTTCATTTGATCATCAATTTTGAAAAATTCATAACTTGCTCATTTTAATTCCAAATTCAGTGGGAATTTTTGCATCATGTCCTGTTTGATGTCTAGTTTTTTGTCATGATTTTTAATGAATTTCCTGATCATTGGTTTGTAAATGGCCTTAGGGTTTGCATAATGTGACCAAAAATGATACATGTTGCCAAATCTTTTGTGAAATGATGAGGATGTGTCCAATGATTCTGAAAATTTTTGTGGTTATTCTACACTCACTCATGCATATTTTGGTGTAAAGATCATGATTTTATCATATGTGGTTTGTGAGATATGAATTTGTGAATTAAGGTGTGACAACTTGTGTCACACCAATGATATGCCATTTCATGAATTTTGTTGACATGCTTCCTGACCTCCAATTGACCCCAAATTTTGCATGATCCCTCTCTTATATGTCTAGTTGACTTGTGATTTTTCTTAGAATTAATTGTGCTATTTTCCATTTGTTTGAGATTTTTTCTCCCTGCCTAGTCAAATGTTGACTTTGTGTGACACACCTTGCCATTTCATTTGGGAAATCCTCATACCTTATTGTATGATCATGAAATTTCACATGTGCATACTAGACATCTCAAGCTTTGCATTGGTGTTAATCCCATTCATTTCTCATCTGTTTTCATTCAGTTATGATTTTGTGAAGTTGATACATGTTTGTTTGACTTCTTTGTGCTTGCTTGAATTGGTTTTGACTTTCTGATTTTAATTGACCATCTTCCCATGATCCAATTGAGCTGAAATTTCATATGCATGTCATGTTATGGATTTTGATTGAGAATGAATTATTTGGTGATTTTTGGAGTTGATCATGTTTGGTTTTGAGCTAGGTCTTGCTGTTGACTTCATTAAGCATGTTCAAATTTGCTTTGACTTCACGATTTTCATTGACTGCCTTCTACTTGTCCAAATGCAATGAAATTTTACATGCTTACCATGCTAGGTGTTAGGATTGATCATGATTTATTTGGTGATTTTTGAAAATGTTTGAGTTGACTTTTGATGCAAGTCATTCTGTTGACTTCTTTGAGCTTCTGTTTGCAATGCTTTGACTTCTTTTGCTCATGAATTGATGATGATGCATGATATGAATATGAACCCAATTGGAATTGCTTCTTGATTGATTGAATTGGATTTTGATTGAATATGGTTTGCTGTTTTGACTTTTTCATTCTCTTTTGACCCTAGGCTTGCCCTAGTGGTCCTGGTACTCACTTTTGAGCTTATGTTTTCAGGTTGAACACCAAATGACCAATGAGATTAATTTCTTTTGATTGAGCTTGCTTAAAAGTCATTGAGCTAACCTTTGTTTTGTAGGTGGCTTGACTCATGTGATTTGAGTCTTGTGCTTGACACAGTTGATTATCTGTTTTGACTGTTGTTTCCCAATTCCTTTTGCTTTGACTGTTGAAATGTGTACTGATTTATTTGACTATTTCAGGTACCATTAGTTGCTTAAGTTCTTTGAACTTGCTTTGCTTTGCTATTTAGCAACTTGCTTGAGGTATAATTCCTTTTTCTTCATGTAGTCTGGAAGACCTGGCCTGTTACTTGGCCAGGCAACTGTCTGAAGTCCTCCTTAAGAGGCAATGTTTGTGTATGTTTAATTTGTCCTTGTACAGAGTCAAAGACCTCCTAAGTGAAGAGGCAATTGGCAGAACCAAGGGATAAGCAACCTATCCCCTGCTATTCAGTGTGTCTTCTGTTTCGCTCACACCACTGTGTTGATGCATTACAGATAAAAACCCAAGATCTTGTGCAATTGCACAGTTGAGTCAGTATCAAATGTGTAGAAGGGTTCCCACTTTCTGAACCCACACATTCTTGTCAAATGCTCTCCCTGGCCAGGGATAGAAGCAATGAGGCACACCCCTCATCTCCTTTCATCTGCTTCACCTTAGCCCCTCAATGGTAAGGTTAAGAGCAACACTCACCCCATTCCAGAGGTTTGTTTGTTGAGGTTGATATGACCCCTCGACTAAAACCTAACCCTTGTGTGAGCCCCTTGTGTGTATATAGTGTGTGCTACCTGTGCTTGTATGTTTGTTTGGCTTGCTTCCTATGCAAGTTAGGTTTAGTTTAGACTAATCCTTGTTTGCTTTCGCCCTCGTTGCGATCCTTTCTCTCGCCCTCGTTGCGATCGAGCCTTTTCCTTTCTCTCGCCCTCGTTGCGATTGAGACTTTCCCTTTCTCTTGCCCTAGTTGCAATCGAGTCCTTTTTCCCTCCGTAGCCGAACTACGGCAACTCTGATTCTCATGTCCAGATGAGATACGTAGGCACGAGATGCGATGTCTTGTCGAGTTTGACTAACAACTAACACTAATTCTTTTCTCTCGCCCTCGTTGCGATTGAGACCTCCCCTTTCTCTTGCCCTAGTTGCAATCGAGACCCTTGCTTCTTGTGCAAGCCGTGTCTAGGATAGGTTGGCCCTCGTGCCATTTAGCTAGAAACCTTAACTTAGGGTTGACTTTGCATGACAACATCTAGGCTCGAGTCGTAGTCTCCCTAGTGTTGTGTCTCCCTCTGTTATCTGGTTAGGCTAGTCCTTTTTCCCTGCGTAGGGGAACTACATCGCCCTGATCTTCATACCAGATGAAGTATGTAGGCAGGAGATTGAGCTGATCTCTCCGGGCCCTTTTTTTCTTTTTGTGTGTGTTGTTTGACAATTGCTAGGCTCGAGTGCCTGACTCCTTAGCAGTTCGTTGTCTGTTTGTTTGAGTGTGTGCTTGACAGTTATAGGCTCGAGTCCCCGACTCCCTATTAACATGTTGTGTTGTTGTGTGCTTGGAAGCCGATGTAAGTCCATCGAGTGGCATTTGGGTTCCAGTGTGTGTGTTTAGGTTCGGATGCTGATGTAAGTCCAGTGATTGGCATTCGGGCTCCACGTTTGCCTTTGTCTTGTTTTGTTTGTGTGCGTGTCAGCCGAGCTACGAATGCTCTGATTCTTCTCTCGTCCGAGAAGATACGTATGCATAGGATGCGATATCCTAGCGAGCATGTGTCGTTTCCCCAGTCCGAACTACTTCGACTCTGATGTCTATGCCTGATAGACTAAGTAGGCCCAGGATGCGATATCCTGCCGAGTCAGTTTCGGTCAGTCTCTTTTGTCTTTTTCAGCCAGTGTGTGTGTGTTTGAGCAGTGTTTTAGCAACCATTTTCCTTCCTTTTGTGCGTGGATCCCGTAGAGTACTACGGATGCGTAGGGGTGCTAATACCTTCCCTTCGCATAACCGACTCCCGAACCCATCCTCTTTGGTCGCAAGACCATGTTCTTTCCAGGTTTACTCTGAGCGTTTCCTTTCCCTCTTTTGGGATAAATAACGCACGGTGGCGGCTCTGTTGTTTCGTTTTCCCGCCGGTTTTTCGCGTAATGCGACAGCTGGCGACTCTGCTGGGGAACTAGAGAAGTTGACCTGTACTGGTCCATCTTCCCTGAGCGAGTCTCTCCTAGCGCTCTCTAGGATTAGGGTTTTGGTTGCTTTGTGTTGTGTTTATTTATTGCTTTCATTAGTTGTTCATTTCATTTATTGATTGCATTGATTGTGTGCATTAATGTTTGCATTCATATTCATTATTCATTACTGCCTGGCTGGTTGTCTGTTTTTCTGTGTGGGGTGGGTGTCAGTTGAGGTAAAAGGTCCAATACCCAGACCGTGAGTGAAATCCAGGATACTTAGGAATATAGTGATTCATGGGAAGCGGGTGGTATTGCGCCACTTAGCGGAACATTGATATCACGAGCAGTTCAGACCCTGGTGGGATATTATCGTTACATACTTCGGGTGTGTATATGATTATATTCTGCGAAAGGTTATTTATGCTGCGTTTCTCTCGACCTTACCCTGGCCTAGACTACACCCGTGAGTGGGGAAGGGTTGATCATTACAGGTACTGTTGGTGACTCGGTTCTGTTGGTGACTTTGTTCAGACAGTGTGTTCAGTTGACCTTGGATCTTTTAAGTTGGATTTGGGTTCTGATTTTTGACTGAAGCTTCGACCTAGTGATCAGAGATTTGCACAACCAGCCAGTCCAGTCTGCATCATTTGCATCATAGCATATTTATTTTTTTCAAAAGAAACGCAGTAAAAAAAATCAATCAAAAAAATCAATAAAAAAAAAAAAGAAAAAAAAAGCTAATCTCTGCATGCATATCATTTCTCAGGTACATTCCAGAGCTTGTCTACTGATAGAGATGACAACAGTCTCAGAGCCGAAGCGGAAGACCTGTTCCTATAGTTTCCATCGTGAGCCGTTGACTTCGCTGATTGAGTTGGGTAGCTTTGTGACAGATGATCGTCTGAAGAGTTTCGTTGGACAGTATGGAGATATCTTGACAGTGCTGAAGACAGTAGTGGATCCGGTGCCTCTGCAGACACTACTACAGTTCTATGATCCAGAGCTCAGATGCTTCACATTTCAAGATTATCAGCTAGCACCTACTCTCGAGGAGTACTCTATTCTGATGAACGTCCCGGTTCAGCATCAGACTCCCTTCTTGGACGTCCCAAAGGAGGTTGACTTCAGATTGATTGCCAGAGCTCTACGAATGAGTGTCAAGGAAGTTGGTGAGAATTGGAAGCCCTGTGGGGAAGTAGTGGGTCTGCCATTGAAGTTTCTGTTGAGAGTAGCCAGAGATGAAGCAAAAAAGGGAAATTGGGAAGTTTTTCACGCACAGCTTGCCGCCTTGATATATGGAATCATTCTATTTCCCAGTATGCCAAATTTTGTTGATCATGCTGCCATCAGCATTTTTATCAGAGGGAATCCAGTCCCAACCCTTCTAGCTGATACTTACTATGCCATCCACAGTAGGCATGGTAAGGGTGGAGCCATCAGGTGCTGCTTACCTCTTCTGTTCAAATGGTTCATGTCTCTTTTGCCAGCTAGTGGACCATTTGTGGATACCCAGAGCACTCTTAAGTGGACTCAGAGGGTCATGTCGCTCACTTCTTACGACATCAGATGGCAGTCATACCGGATGGACGTAAAGGATGTTATCATGAGTTGTGGCGAATTCCGGAACGTGCCACTTGTGGGGACCAAAGGTTGCATCAACTACAACCCGGTTCTCTCCCTTCGCCAGCTAGGGTTTGTTATGAGTAGAAGACCACTTGAAGCTGAGATAGCTGAGAGTGTGTGTTTTGAGAAGAAGGATGACCCTGTTAGGTTGGAGCAGATAGGGAAAGCCTGGAGATCTCTTGGGGTCAGGGATGGATCTGTCTTAGGGAAGAAGTTTGCCATTGCGATGCCCGATTACACTGATTGGGTAAAGAAGAGAGTGGAAACTTTGCTGCTACCCTACGATAGGATGGAGCCGTTGAGAGAGCAACCACCTTTGGTTCTTGCTGATAGTGTGCCTGCTGAACACTATAAGCAAGCCCTGATGGAGAGTCGTCGTCTGAGAGAGAAGGAGCAAGACACTCAGATGGAGCTGTACAAAGCTCAGGCTGATAAGCTGCACTTGGCCCATCAACTCAGGGAAGTGCAAGGAGAGGATACTAGCAGAGCAAGGAGCAAGAAGAGATCATATGATGAGGTAGAGTCTATGTTAGACGCAGAGCATAGGGAATGTCTGAGGCTACAGAGAGCAGAAGTCAACTATCAGAAGAAGATCAGAGACCTGGAGAAGCAACTCAAAGACAAAGACACTCAGTTGAAGAAAGAGGTGGAGTTGAGATAGAAGTCAGAAGATTATCTTGGAGGAGAAGTCTTGGAGCTTAGAAGACAACTGAAGGAGAAGATTACCCCTCTACCAGAATGTTCAGAATGCACACTGTTGATAGACCAGTGCCATTACCTGAAGACTCTCATTCCGGAGGACCGTCTGTCCTAGACTGTACCTTTGGTTGTATTTGTTGAGAATCACCTCCAGGCTTGTTGGATGGGATTCATTTGCTTGTAATCCGTCTTTTGAATCTTTGTTATCGAGAATCACCTCCAGGCTTGTTGGATGGGATTCTTTTCTTTGTACTCTATTTATGCGAGTATTCTGTTGACTTGGTTGTATGACCTTTTTACCCTTATGTATAGATAAGGTTGTCAGCATTTCTCTGTTGCTTTCTTTTTTCCCTGTATCTGTTGTTCTCTTGTTGCTGCAGGTTGCCATCTTTTCAGAAAGGGTCAGGCTCTTTGAATGCCTGAGAAATGAGCATCTCATGTGCATCATGCATATCATAAAACATCATACTCATATCATTTGCATAACAGGTGTTCTTGTGCCGTCTTCTTACTGTGGGTTCCTGTGTTCAGGCAGGATAGCTGATCAAAGACAACACCGCTACTCAACGAGGCTCAACCATCAACGCAACATGGATCAAGTACAAGCTGAGTTGGCAGAGATGAGGGCTAACATGGCCCAGTTCATGCACATGATGCAAGGGGTTGCACAAGGCCAAGAAGAGCTCCGAGCACTGGTTCAGAGACAAGAAGCTGCAATTCCACCGCCCAACCAGGCTCTACCAGAAGGAAATCCAGTTCCTGACATTCCTGCTGCTGCTATTCCCGTCAACAACTATGCTGTAGGTGAAGAGTTGAGGGGTATCCGAGTTGACGGTCAACCGATTGCTCCAGATGCTGCTAGTGCCAGAGTCATTCATGTTCCAGCCCGTAACAGAATTCTGATTGTTGACAGACAAGAGGATTTGTTCACTATGCTCAGTGAAGACGAAGACATTTTGGGCAGAAATGATGCGAGAGATCGCAAAGTCGAGGCCCTTGCTGAGAAGATCAGGGCAATAGAATGTCAAAACTCTCTCGGTTTTGATGTTACAAATATGGGATTAGTTGAAGGACTGAGAATCCCGCACAAATTCAAGGCGCCGTCATTTGATAAATACAACGGTACCTCCTGCCCTCGCACCCACGTGCAGGCATACTACAGAAAGATATCCGCATACACTGATGATGAGAAGATGTGGATGTATTTCTTCCAAGACAGCCTATCTGGGGCGTCTTTGGATTGGTATATGGAGTTGAAGCGGGATTCCATCAGATGCTGGAGAGATCTGGGTGAAGCGTTCCTCAGACAGTATAAGCATAATATGGACATGGCTCCTACCAGGACTCAGCTGCAGAGTCTATGTCAGAAGAATAATGAAAGCTTTAAGGAGTACGCCCAGAGATGGCGTGAACTAGCTGCGAGAGTTCAACCCCCTATGCTGGAAAGGGAGTTGACTGACATGTTCATCAGTACTCTGCAAGGTGTATATATGGACCGGATGGGAAGCTGCCCATTCGGAAGTTTTTCTGACGTCGTCATCTGTGGCGAAAGAACTGAAAGTTTAATCAAAGCTGGGAGGATTCATGATGCGGGTTCTTCGTCATCCTCGAAGAAACCCTTCTCTGGGGCACCTCGCCGTAGAGAAGGAGAGACCAATGCTGTACAACATAGAGGGGGTGTGTACAGAGCAAGTGCAAACAGAGATCAATATCGTCCGGTGGCTGCAGTGACTATTCCTGCACCTCAGCCTCGTCAACAACAACAAAGGGTTCAACAACCACAACAACCACAACAACAACAACAGCAGCAACGTCCGTATCAGCCCAAGCAGAGGATGGCTGATCGACGTTTTGATCCATTGCCAATGTCGTACGCCGAATTGTTACCCGAACTACTCCGGTTAGGGTTTGTTGAATTGCGTACCATGGCTCCTCCAACAGTGTTGCCTCCGGGTTATGATGCAAATGTCCGTTGTGATTTTCACTCTGGGGCACCAGGCCACCACACTGAAAGATGCCGGGCTCTGCAACATAAAGTTCAAGACTTGATCGATGCTAAAGCGATCAACTTTGCTCCAGTGCCAAACGTAGTGAACAATCCTATGCCTCAGCATGGCGGGCATAGGGTGAACAATGTTGAAGGAGGAGAGGCTGAAGATTTGGTTGTGAATGTTGAAGATGTTCAGACTTCTCTACTTGTAGTGAAAGACCGTTTGTTGAAGGGGGGTGTTGACCCGGGTTGTAATGAAGATTGTATGGGCTGTGCTGAAGCCACCAATGGCTGTGACCAGTTGAAGGCTGGTATTCAGAGATTAATTGATGAGGGCTGTCTCCAGTTCAGTCGGGCCGTTAAAGAGAATGGGGCAGTGTCTACTGTCACCATATATTTCAAGCCGTCTGAAGGACAAGGGCGTGGGGCTGTCAGTGCACCTACAACGAGCAATACTCCCGTTACCATTCCAGCTCCGGTAACCATCCGTGCACCAACTACTATTGTGGCGCCTGGCAGAAGGCAAGTGGAAAATAGTAGGGTTGTTCCGTGGAGGTACGACAACGCCTATCGCAATGATAGAAGGGCTGGTAATCAGACAAGGCCAGTTAGTCAAGCGCCAGTAACTATCAGTGCTCCAGTGAAAACTCCTGCTGTTGCAAGTCCAGTGGTGGACAATGTTGGAGGACCAGGAGGTTTCACCAGGAGTGGACGACTGTTTGCTCCTCAGCCTCTGAGGGATGCTACTGCTGAGGCATCCGCAAGGGCTAAGGGTAAACAAGCAGTGGATGACGAGGAACCGGCTCAGAAGGAGGTTGAGGGTTCTTTCGAAAAAGATGTTGAGGAGTTCATGAAGATTATCAAAAAGAGTGACTACAAGATTGTAGATCAGCTCAACCAGACTCCGTCAAAGATTTCAATACTCTCTTCGCTGATGTGCTCTGAGGCACACCGGGACGCTTTGTTGAAGATGCTGAACATGGCGTACGTCCCGCAAGAGATATCCGTCAACCAGTTGGAGGGTGTGCTAGCCAATGTGAGTACCAGGCACGGTGTAGGTTTCACTGACCTAGACCTAACGCCTGAGGGACGTAATCATAACAAAGCCTTGCACATCACTATGGAGTGCAAAGGTGCTGTTTTATCTCACGTGCTGGTAGACACCGGGTCGTCCCTGAATGTCCTACCCAAGCAGATTCTAAAGAAGATTGATGTCGAGGGAGTTGTGCTCACTCCCAGTGACCTTATTGTGCGTGCTTTTGATGGATCCAAACGGTCTGTGTTTGGTGAAGTCACCTTGCCGGTAAAGATAGGTCCGGAAGTTTTCGACATCGTGTTCTATGTGATGGACATTCAGCCTGCTTATAGCTGTTTGTTGGGGCGTCCGTGGATACACGCAGCTGGGGCAGTCTCGTCGACTCTCCACCAAAAACTCAAGTATGTCTGGAACGGTCAGATTGTGACCGTATGTGGCGAAGAAGAAATTCTGGTGAGTCATCTCTCCTCATTCAAGTATGTTGAGGTAGATGGCGAGATCCACGAAACCCTGTGTCAGGCATTTGAGACTGTGGCGCTTGAAGGGGTAGCTTGTGCTGAGCAGAGGAAGCCTGGTGCTTCGATTTCATCGTACAAGCAGGCCAAAGAGGTGGTTGACTCTGGCAAAGCTGAAGGCTGGGGCAAGATGGTTGACTTGCCAATCAAAGAAGACAAATTCGGCATTGGGTACGAGCCTCTCCGAGCAGAGCAGAGCGTACAAGCAGGTCCGAGTACCTTTACCAGCGCTGGGCTGATGAACCATGGAGATGTCTTTGCTACTGATGGTGAAGACAGTGACTGTGATTTGGATGTCTGGGTCCGCCCTTGTGCACCAGGCGAGTCTATCAACAATTGGACGGCTGAAGAAGTGGTCCAAGTTACTCTACTGACAGAGTAATTTTCCTTTGTTTTTTCATTTTGCATGAAAACCCTACGTTCTGCCCAAGGCGTAGTGGTTCATTGTAGGGCCACATCATGTTTACAATGTTTATAAATAAAGGACGTTTTGCGATCAAATTTTGAGATCTTTGTCTTTCTTTTTTGATTTTCCATTTTTTCAAAATAATAAAAATGGCAATGTTTTTTTGTTTTTCGTGACTTTATTGAAATCTTTTCTAAAAACAAAACATTAAACATGCAGAAGTGATATTTTGGCATCCACTGTGAACGACTCTGTTATGGCTCAGTATGATTTCGACAATCCCATCTACCAAGCTGAAGAGGAGAGTGAGGAAGACTGTGAACTCCCTGCAGAATTGGTCAGACTACTGAAGCAAGAGGAAAGGGTCATCCAACCTCATCAGGAGGAGTTGGAAATCGTTAATCTGGATACTGAGGAAGCCAGAAGAGAGATCAAGATCGGGGCTGCTTTAGAAGACTCTGTCAAGAGGAGGCTGATTGAGATGCTGAAAGAATATGTGGAAATATTCGCCTGGTCATACCAAGATATGCCGGGTCTGGATACAGACATTGTGGTGCATCGGTTACCTCTCCGAGAAGAGTGTCCGTCGGTCAAGCAGAAGCTTCGCAGAACTAGTCCTGATATGGCTGTCAAGATCAAGGAAGAGGTTCAGAAGCAGTGGGATGCAGGTTTTCTGGCTGTTACAAATTACCCGCCGTGGGTTGCCAACATTGTTCCCGTGCCGAAGAAGGATGGCAAAGTCAGAATGTGTGTCGATTACCGGGATCTGAATAGGGCGAGTCCGAAAGATGATTTCCCATTACCTCACATTGATGTATTGGTGGATAATACGGCTCAATCCTCGGTATTCTCTTTCATGGACGGTTTCTCGGGCTATAACCAGATCAAGATGGCGCCAGAGGACATGGAAAAGACGACATTCATTACACCTTGGGGCACTTTCTGCTACAAAGTCATGCCATTTGGGCTGAAGAATGCCGGTGCTACCTATCAGAGGGCAATGACGACTCTCTTTCATGACATGATGCACAACGAAATCGAAGTGTACGTGGATGATATGATTGCGAAGTCGCAGACGGAAGAGGAGCACCTGTTTAATCTGCAGAAGTTATTTGACAGACTGGTCAAATTCAAACTGAGGCTGAATCCGAACAAGTGTACGTTTGGGGTGAGATCCGGGAAGCTTTTAGGCTTCATTGTCAGTGAGAAAGGGATTGAGGTAGATCCAGCAAAAGTCAAAGCTATTCAAGAGATGCCTGAACCGAAAACGGAAAAGCAAGTCCGTGGGTTTTTAGGGAGGTTGAACTACATTGCAAGGTTCATATCTCATCTAACTGCCACATGTGAACCAATTTTTAAACTGCTCAGAAAAAACCAGGCGATCAAATGGAATGATGATTGTCAGAAAGCTTTTGACAAGATCAAAGAATATTTACAGAAACCTCCAATCCTGATTCCTCCAGTTCCAGGGAGGCCGCTGATAATGTACCTATCAGTTACTGAGACTTCAATGGGGTGTGTATTGGGTCAGCATGACGAGTCTGGTCGAAAAGAGCATGCCATATACTACCTAAGCAAAAAGTTTACCGACTGTGAAACAAGATATTCACTGCTCGAGAAAACTTGCTGTGCTTTGGCCTGGGCTGCTCGCCGACTAAGGCAGTATATGTTGAACCACACTACTCTGTTGATTTCTAAGATGGATCCAGTTAAGTACATCTTTGAGAAGCCAGCTCTCACCGGACGTGTTGCCCGTTGGCAGATGATCTTAACAGAGTATGACATTCAGTACACGTCTCAAAAGGCCATCAAAGGTAGTATTCTGTCAGACTATCTTGCCGAACAACCAATCGATGATTATCAGCCAATGATGTTTGAATTCCCTGATGAAGACATCATGTATCTGAAGATAAAAGACTGTGAAGAGCCGCTTGTCGAGGAAGGACCAGATCCTGATGACAAGTGGACACTGATGTTTGATGGGGCTGTGAATATGAACGGTAATGGTGTTGGGGCAGTGTTGATCAATCCCAAAGGTGCTCATATACCTTTTTCTGCCAGATTGACACTCGACGTCACCGACAATGAAGCTGAGTATGAGGCTTGCATCATGGGGATAGAAGAAGCCATTGATCTGAGGATCAAAACACTTGACATATTTGGAGATTCTGCTCTAGTGATCAATCAGGTCAATGGAGATTGGAATACGAACCAGCCACATTTGATTCCGTATAGAGATTACACCAGAAGGATACTGACGTTCTTCAAGAAGGTGAAGTTGTATCATGTCCCCCGGGACGAGAATCAGATGGCTGATGCTTTGGCTACTTTATCCTCTATGATAAAGGTTCATTGGTGGAACCATGTACCACATACTGCTGTGAATCGACTCGAGAGGCCTGCGTATGTGTTTGCAGCCGAGTCTGTTGTTGCTATTGACGAGAAACCGTGGTATTATGACATCAAGAACTTCCTCAAGACTCAAGAGTATCCTGAGGGTGCGTCGAAGAATGATAAGAAGACCCTGAGAAGGCTGGCTGGAAGCTTCTATCTGAATCAGGATGATGTGCTATACAAGAGGAACTTTGACATGGTCTTGCTCAGATGCGTGGATAGACACGAAGCAGACATGTTAATGCAAGAAGTGCACGAGGGTTCGTTTGGTACCCATGCTGGTGGTCATGCAATGTCAAAGAAATTGCTGAGAGCCGGATATTATTGGATGACTATGGAATCCGATTGCTTCAAATATGCTCGGAAATGCCATAAGTGTCAAATCTATGCTGATAAGGTGCATGTACCACCAAGCCCGTTGAATGTCATGAACTCGCCTTGGCCGTTTGCCATGTGGGGCATTGATATGATTGGGAAGATAGAGCCTACTGCTTCTAATGGACATCGCTTCATCTTGGTTGCGATCGACTACTTCACCAAATGGGTAGAAGCAGCTTCCTATGCCAACGTCACCAAACAAGTGGTTGCCCGGTTCATCAAGAAAGAAATCATCTGTCGTTATGGAGTCCCTGAGAGAATCATCACTGACAATGGTTCAAATCTCAACAACAAGATGATGAAGGAACTGTGCAGAGATTTCAAGATCGAACATCACAATTCTTCTCCTTACAGACCAAAGATGAACGGTGCTGTAGAGGCAGCTAACAAGAATATCAAGAAGATTGTGCAAAAGATGGTCGTTACGTACAAGGATTGGCATGAGATGTTGCCTTTCGCTCTACATGGATACCGTACTTCAATACGTACGTCGACCGGGGCAACCCCCTACTCCCTTGTGTATGGTATGGAAGCAGTCCTACCTGTTGAAGTGGAGATCCCTTCTCTGAGGGTATTATTGGATGTCAAGCTGGACGAAGCCGAGTGGATTCGAACAAGGTTTAATGAGTTAAGCCTTATCGAAGAGAGACGGTTAGCAGCCGTGTGCCATGGGCAGTTGTATCAGAGAAGGATGAAGCGAGCCTTTGATCAGAAGGTGCGTCCTCGGACATTTCAAACTGGCGATCTAGTTTTGAAGAGGATCCTTCCTCCCGGTACAGATAACAGGGGCAAGTGGACTCCTAATTACGAAGGTCCATATGTTGTGAAGAAGGTTTTCTCCGGTGGAGCTTTGATGCTTACAACAATGGACGGTGAAGATTTTCTATCCCCTGTTAACTCAGATGTAGTCAAAAAATACTTCGCATAAATTGACCCGCTGGACGAAAAGAATAAAAGAGTCCAGGCAAAAATGGGCATCCCGGCGAACCAAAAAACAGAAAGAAAAGGTTCGGGCAAAAGTTAGGGATAAAAATGAAAAAAATTGTACACCCGGTAAGTCGAAAACCCGCAAGGGCGACTTAGGCAAAAATGGGTATCCCGGTGGATTGAAAACCCGAAAGGGCGATCCAGCCAAAAGAGGGATTAAAGCGAAGACTACAGTCTGAGTCATCTGTACTTCATCATGCTTCGTCAGCTGCCATCTCAAAAGATGTGATCGGTCCAGTCAGTCTTCTCAGAAAGCAAGGAATTGGGAGGAAACTGATGATCTATGAGTTATAACAGAGTTTGGAAATAGTGGATGCCGTGTTCACATTGCCATTAGGATAGTTTATTTTCCTTTTGTGCGTAATTACCTCTTTCTAGGAATTGCTTCCCAATGTACTTGCCTCTTCAGGCACACTTTCAATCAATAAAAGTCGTTATTCAGATGAATTGCTCTTTTGTTTTTTTACTTTTACTGTTTTGTTTGCAAAAACGTCCGAATTTTTGATAAACATTGCATCTAAAAACATGAAGGCTAAACAATGACGTGCAGAAAGATTAAAGCATTTGAAAATCATTTTGAATGTTGAGGACACTTGAGCGTATCTTGTCCATGTACCCCCTGGGGCATCGGTTATTCTGTTGTGCAGGTCGTCACCTGTGAGCATTCCCCAGTAGCTTGTTTCCCCAAACAGAGTCGTTCTCCTAACTATGTTTTGTTTAAGCCTTCCCCAGCGAAGCAGTCATTTCTCCAGCAGAGTCCATCCCGCCAGTAGATTGGACGCGTGGCCATAGCGGATCAATACTCGCATCCCCAACTGAGTTGATTCTACTTGTGAATATTGTGGGTCGTCCCCGGCGGAGTAACGGTTAGTCCCCAAAGCATAGTCTATTTGTACGAGCCTTACCCCCGGAGAGTTGCCTGGTTTAGCTTCCCCCAGCGGAGCTTTTATTTCCCCAAGCGGAATTTTTGTGGATTGATTGGGCTATCCCCAACAGTTTACCTTTGCTTTCCCCTAGCAGAGTGGCGTTATTACTCCCCAGCGAGTTGCCTTGTCTTCCCCTGGTGGATTCATTTTGTTGGTTCCCCAGCAGTTATTTTGTTCCCCCAGTGGATTTGTCTTGAAGATTTCTCGGCACAGTCGTCCTGTGTATCTGCCCCGCAGAGTTCTTATCATATTGCATTGCATATAGTAATCATTGCATCCTCGAAACTGCGTAGCATTTCCATCCCATATGGAGCATTGCGCCATAGAAAAATTCAAACATATGCATTCATGTGTTCGAAACCACATCAGACTGTATCCCCGGCAGAGGCGGATCATTTTTGGTTCAACATTGGCACAACACCACGTCTGCTACAGTTGCTCAGACAGCGTTCAGAATTGATTATCCCCACAGAGGTTTATTTCCTCACCCGATGGTGACAGAAAGTTTGTTTCTCCCCAGTGAGACCCTTAGCAAGTGATCAGCCTTGCCTTGACATAGTCCCAGACCTTGTTCTTGTGATACCAGTAAGTGTCATGTCAGCACCCGCGTGTGTCTCTCATTTTTTTTGGTGTCGGTAAACGCCATTGCTTCGGTGTCGGTAAACATCGAGTCTTTCCTTCAGTCATCGGTAAATGTCTGATAATCCCCCAACAAAAATCCCCAGAAGTCGTCGGTAAACGTCTTGTCTGGTATCATCACCAAGATTTTGTTCCTCCCCAAGCGGAGATGCCATTGGTAAATGGCCCAGTTTTCTTCGATATCGGTAAATATCGAATTCCCAGTTGCAGCAGCCATCGGTAAATGGCCTTGATATCGGTAAATATCAAGTTTTAACCATCGGTAAATGGTTTTGTTTTTCATCAATCTGTTTCCCAGCAGCCATCGGTAAATGGTCGTGCTGAAGTTGATATCGGTAAATATCAAGTTTCCAGTTTTAACCATCGGTAAATGGTTTCATTTTCCAGAAGTTTGTTTTCCCAGCAGCCATCGGTAAATTGTCTCGCTGAAGTTGATATCGGTAAATATCAAGGTTCCAGTTCTCTAACCATCGGTAAATGGTTTTGCTTTCCTGAAGTTGTCATGCAGTTTGTCATCGGTAAATGACGTGGTTTTCCTGATATCATATCCAGTCGGTGCAAATTTCTACGGTTCTTTTGTATTCAATCCCTGTTTACCCTGAAAGTCTGACAGCCACTGCTATCATCCGTTCGGGTTCCCAGCTGATTGAATAGGGGCAGCTGTAGCACCTCAAATTTGCACCTATCATTGTACATACATTTTCATATTAGGTCATAGAATATCATGGTCCATTGCATAGCATTGCATTGTCCCAGTTGCCTCAAGTGCGAGCAAGTCAAGGAATTAGGTCAAACTGATCAGGAGATCAGTCCACCAAGCAAGCAAGGGTGTTTCTCAAGGAGCCAAGGCCCTAGGGTTTGTCCATCATGCTCACATGTCTTGGGGGTCCATTTGAAGTGTTTAAGTCAAGGGTTGGATGTTCAGAAGTCATCAGTTCATGCACAATCAGTCAGAAACCCTAGAAAGTCAAAGTTGGTCAACTGTGGTTGATTTTATGGTTTTGATGGATGGATTTGGTTTGAGAGAGCTTATTCATGTCCCAATAGGCCTCATATATCATGGCAAACAATATCATTGAAGAATTTGAAGCCAATCAGAAAATTTCCAAAAATAGAAACTGGACCTGTAATTTTAACTGCCAAAAATGGAAACTTCTTGATCCCAAACCTACATCATGATACAAGCTTCAAATGAATTTTTGCCCAACATGAAAGTTGAAGATCTTGTTCTCCCATTTCCAAAAAGTCCAAGAACTCTCAATTCCCATGCATGGTTGTCAAGATATGATCAAATCATTTTCACAAAATCTTGAACTTCAAAAGGCCATATCTCTCAAACCATTTGGCCAATTTTGGTGGGGTTTTTTCCTACAAACCACATTTCATCTCCTCTTTCCAAAAATATAAATTTCATACACCAAAACCTTGCCAATCAAAATGGCATTTTTTGACTTGTCTCATTTAAATTCAAGTGTGGACCAAAGGTTGACTTTTTGAATTAAGTATTTTCAGCACATTTGGCCATTTGGGATTTGTTTTAGATGATATTTGGGACACGTTTGAGGCCCAAACTCGGCCAGACTACACACCTCCATTTCCATTTGGTCAAGTTTAGCAAAATGGCAATTTCACTTCATTTGTGATAATCATGTTTAAGATTCCATTAGCTAATGTTAAACAGGAGTATAAAGTCACATTTTCAGCAAATTCTAACCCTAGTTGCAGCCTGATATCACACAGAAAAACTGATTCTCTCTCATTTTCCATTTTCATACTCTTGCATTTTTCTGCCAAAATCTTCAAAGCACTCGAGCCACTCTTGCTCCCTTCATCACCTGGCCAACATTTGGAATCCCTGGGCAACATCAAATCCCTGCTGGAAGCTCCATTTCATGCTCTGTTTTCTCCATGGACCAGCAATGGTAATTTTCGATTTGAACACTTGCAAGCATTACTGAGCCAAGTTTCTTCGAGCATCCATCAACATAAACCATAATCTTCATCTGTTTCAAGCTAAGGCACTCAAAACAACATTGTTTCACAAATTTCTTCATAACCAAGTAAGATTTCGACTCTCCTTTTTCTTTAATCCATGCCATGTTTCTGGTAGATCTTGATTTGCTGTTTGCAATGCAACTTGAATCACTTAAAATGGTTGAGAAATGCATGAGATATCTGGGTTTGAAATTTGTTGTTCATGTTGATTTCTGCTCGATTCATGTTAACTAGATGGTTTCAATGCAAATAAGGTTTGGAATATACATGTTGGATGTTTGTTGTGTTGATTGCCATGCTTAAATTCATGTTCTGGGCATTTTGATTTTCATGATTAATTGTTAATGATGAAGCTATGCTGTTGAAACCTTAGAACCAGTTTCCAGAAATTCACATGAATCGTGTTTTGTTTGTTTGTATTATGATGCTGCATGAATATCAATGCCATGCTGTTTGTGTGATTCTATTTGAAATTCGAGCATGAGGATGAAGTTGCCCTGTTGCTTAAACCCTAAACCTGCCCAGAAAACTCATGAGAAATTGTGTCTGTTTGTTGTTTGTGTTGTGATTGTATGAAGAATACTGTTTCAATGCCATGCTGTGTGAGTAATTCTGTTTGAAATTTGTTGTTTGATGATGAACATGAAGAATATTGTTGCTGTTCCAAAACCCTAAAAGTTGCCCAGAAAACATGAACTGCGATTGGTTGTTGTTGCTTGTTTTTCTGCTCATGTTACTGTTTCATTGGTAATGGCCAATCAGAACATTTCGTTCTGCCTCCCTTGTACGCTGTCGTTTTGATTAATGAGGTCCCAAATTACAACAATGCCACTCGGTCCATTTAATTCAATATTATTTCATTTTTATTTCAATAATTATTTCATTTGATCATCAATTTTGAAAAATTCATAACTTGCTCATTTTAATTCCAAATTCAGTGGGAATTTTTGCATCATGTCCTGTTTGATGTCTAGTTTTTTGTCATGATTTTTAATGAATTTCCTGATCATTGGTTTTTAAATGGCCTTAGGGTTTGCATAATGTGACCAAAAATGATACATGTTGCCAAATCTTTTGTGAAATGATGAGGATGTGTCCAATGATTCTGAAAATTTTTGTGGTTATTCTACACTCACTCATGCATATTTTGGTGTAAAGATCATGATTTTATCATATGTGGTTTGTGAGATATGAATTTGTGAATTAAGGTGTGACAACTTGTGTCACACCAATGATATGCCATTTCATGAATTTTGTTGACATGCTTCCTGACCTCCAATTGACCCCAAATTTTGCATGATCCCTCTCTTATATGTCTAGTTGACTTGTGATTTTTCTTGGAATTAATTGTGCTATTTTCCATTTGTTTGAGATTTTTTCTCCCTGCCTAGTCAAATGTTGACTTTGTGTGACATACCTTGCCATTTCATTTGGGAAATCCTTATACCTTATTGTATGATCATGAAATTTCACATGTGCATACTAGACATCTCAAGCTTTGCATTGGTGTTAATCCCATTCATTTCTCATCTGTTTTCATTCAGTTATGATTTTGTGAAGTTGATACATGTTTGTTTGACTTCTTTGTGCTTGCTTGAATTGGTTTTGACTTTCTGATTTTAATTGACCATCTTCCCATGATCCAATTGAGCTGAAATTTCATATGCATGTCATGTTATGGATTTTGATTGAGCATGAATTATTTGGTGATTTTTGGAGTTGATCATGTTTGGTTTTGAGCTAGGTCTTGCTGTTGACTTCATTAAGCATGTTCAAATTTGCTTTGACTTCATGATTTTCATTGACTGCCTTCTACTTGTCCAAATGCAATGAAATTTTACATGCTTACCATGCTAGGTGTTAGGATTGATCATGATTTATTTGGTGATTTTTGAAAATGTTTGAGTTGACTTTTGATGCAAGTCATTCTGTTGACTTCTTTGAGCTTCTGTTTGCAATGCTTTGACTTCTTTTGCTCATGAATTGATGATGATGCATGATATGAATATGAACCCAATTGGAATTGCTTCTTGATTGATTGAATTGGATTTTGATTGAATATGGTTTACTGTTTTGACTTTTTCATTCTCTTTTGACCCTAGGCTTGCCCTAGTGGTCCTGGTACTCACTTTTGAGCTTATGTTTTCAGGTTGAACACCAAATGACCAATGAGATTAATTTCTTTTGATTGAGCTTGCTTAAAAGTCATTGAGCTAACCTTTGTTTTGTAGGTGGCTTGACTCATGTGATTTGAGTCTTGTGCTTGACACAGTTGATTATCTGTTTTGACTGTTGTTTCCCAATTCCTTTTGCTTTGACTGTTGAAATGTGTACTGATTTATTTGACTATTTCAGGTACCATTAGTTGCTTAAGTTCTTTGAACTTGCTTTGCTTTGCTATTTAGCAACTTGCTTGAGGTATAATTCCTTTTTCTTCATGTAGTCTGGAAGACCTGGCCTGTTACTTGGCCAGGCAACTGTCTGAAGTCCTCCTTAAGAGGCAATGTTTGTGTATGTTTAATTTGTCCTTGTACAGAGTCAAAGACCTCCTAAGTGAAGAGCCAATTGGCAGAACCAAGGGATAAGCAACCTATCCCCTGCTATTCAGTGTGTCTTCTGTTTCGCTCACACCACTGTGTTGATGCATTACAGATAAAAACCCAAGATCTTGTGCAATTGCACAGTTGAGTCAGTATCAAATGTGTAGAAGGGTTCCCACTTTCTGAACCCACACATTCTTGTCAAATGCTCTCCCTGGCCAGGGATAGAAGCAATGAGGCACACCCCTCATCTCCTTTCATCTGCTTCACCTTAGCCCCTCAATGGTAAGGTTAAGAGCAACACTCACCCCATTCCAGAGGTTTGTTTGTTGAGGTTGATATGACCCCTCGACTAAAACCTAACCCTTGTGTGAGCCCCTTGTGTGTATATAGTGTGTGCTACCTGTGCTTGTATGTTTGTTTGGCTTGCTTCCTATGCAAGTTAGGTTTAGTTTAGACTAATCCTTGTTTGCTTTCGCCCTCGTTGCGATCCTTTCTCTCGCCCTCGTTGCGATCGAGCCTTTTCCTTTCTCTCGCCCTCGTTGCGATCGAGACTTTCCCTTTCTCTTGCCCTAGTTGCAATCGAGTCCTTTTTCCCTCCGTAGCCGAACTACGGCAACTCTGATTCTCATGTCCAGATGAGATACGTAGGCACGAGATGCGATGTCTTGTCGAGTTTGACTAACAACTAACACTAATTCTTTTCTCTCGCCCTCGTTGCGATTGAGACCTCCCCTTTCTCTTGCCCTAGTTGCAATCGAGACCCTTGCTTCTTGTGCAAGCCGTGTCTAGGATAGGTTGGCCCTCGTGCCATTTAGCTAGAAACCTTAACTTAGGGTTGACTTTGCATGACAACATCTAGGCTCGAGTCGTAGTCTCCCTAGTGTTGTGTCTCCCTCTGTTATCTGGTTAGGCTAGTCCTTTTTCCCTGCGTAGGGGAACTACATCGCCCTGATCTTCATACCAGATGAAGTATGTAGGCAGGAGATTGAGCTGATCTCTCCGGGCCCTTTTTTCTTTTTGTGTGTGTTGTTTGACAATTGCTAGGCTCGAGTGCCTGACTCCTTAGCAGTTCGTTGTCTGTTTGTTTGAGTGTGTGCTTGACAGTTATAGGCTCGAGTCCCCGACTCCCTATTAACATGTTGTGTTGTTGTGTGCTTGGAAGCCGATGTAAGTCCATCGAGTGGCATTTGGGTTCCAGTGTGTGTGTTTAGGTTCGGATGCTGATGTAAGTCCAGTGATTGGCATTCGGGCTCCACGTTTGCCTTTGTCTTGTTTTGTTTGTGTGCGTGTCAGCCGAGCTACGAATGCTCTGATTCTTCTCTCGTCCGAGAAGATACGTATGCATAGGATGCGATATCCTAGCGAGCATGTGTCGTTTCCCCAGTCCGAACTACTTCGACTCTGATGTCTATGCCTGATAGACTAAGTAGGCCCAGGATGCGATATCCTGCCGAGTCAGTTTCGGTCAGTCTCTTTTGTCTTTTTCAGCCAGTGTGTGTGTGTTTGAGCAGTGTTTTAGCAACCATTTTCCTTCCTTTTGTGCGTGGATCCCGTAGAGTACTACGGATGCGTAGGGGTGCTAATACCTTCCCTTCGCATAACCGACTCCCGAACCCATCCTCTTTGGTCGCAAGATCATGTTCTTTCCAGGTTTACTCTGAGCGTTTCCTTTCCCTCTTTTGGGATAAATAACGCACGGTGGCGGCTCTGTTGTTTCGTTTTCCCGCCGGTTTTTCGCGTAATGCGACAACAAGAAATGTCACTCACTAACATCTTAGAAATCGAACTTTTTAATGTGTGAGGCATAGATTTCATGGGGCCATTCCCACATTCGTTTTGAAACATGTACATTCTTGTTGTTGTGGATTATATTTCTAAATGGATTGAGGCAGTAACAACCCCCACCAATGATGTTAATGTTGTGACCAAAATTTTAATTAAAAACATCTTTTCTAGACATGGCACGCCTAGAGCATTTATTAGTAATGAAGGAACCTATTTCTGCGATTAATCATTTGAAAATCTTATGGAAGATATGGGGTAAAACATAATGTTGCTACAACCTGTCATCCTCAAAGTAGTGGATAAACCGATTTGTCTAATAGGGAGATTAAAAGAATCCTAAATACGCTAGGAAACAAACAACCTACATATGCTATAGCCTACGAAAATTAAATGAGAGAGAGAGAGAGGACTGAAATGAAAATAGTGAAATATTGATGAAAAGTGGAAAAGTATGGAAGAAAGAGAAAGCCAAAAGTAGACAACCCTAAATCCACGCACTTGGCATTATATTGTTGTCTTAGTAGAGGCGCATTAGTTACCTATCTGCCACCCCTTACTCTTTTGGTAACTTCAACAGGCTAACACAGTGAACCCTAAATGATTAATTCTCCATATTCTAGTTTTAATTTCAATCTTTTTTACCATTATATATATATATATATATATATATATATATATATATATATATATATATATATATATATATATATATATATATATATATATATATATATATATATATATATATATTAACACACTAACCCATATCATCATTATCATCATCACTCATCATACCTCTCAATTCTGAAACTTCTTCCAAAACCGCAACTACTCTCGCAAAAGTATCATCGTCTCTACGCATTCACCAAAACTTCCAAAACTAAAACAATAATGGAACAAAAAGTACTAGAAAATGGAAAACTTCGATTTATTAATTACTTTGACTAAGAGACCTCAGATGTGGGAACATCCATCAATGGTGAACCTTAACAGAGATCCACAAACTATTTCTCAAGCAAAAATGCTCATTTTGAAAGAGGCTTCATCTACCATATGAAAGATGATGAACTAGGTCTACCTGACTACATAGGTTGCATCATCACAAGTCTGAAATGGAAGATATTATGCTAACGTCCAAAACCCTACAACTTTCAAATGGCCCAGGAGTTCCATTCCAATTTGGTATACACAATAAGCAAAAGGATAGAGGTGATCATTCATGGAACCAAGGTACAATATTCTAAGGCCACAATCAATTTGATGTTGGGCCTAAAAAATGCAGGAGATACATAGAAACACTTGCAAGATACCATAGATGAAGATAAACTTGATGTCCTTAAAGACACTTTATGTAACCTTGGAACCAAATGGATGGAAATTAACAAGAGTTCAGAGAAGGTCGTGTTATGTATGGAGCTTCTTCCGGAACAAAAGATTTGGTATCAAATTATCAAGCATTCACTCAAACCAATTGCTCATTATGAGACTATCAACAAGGATAGGTTGGTGTTTCTTCATTTCATCACAACCTTTAGTGCAATCAATGTTGCAAAATCTATAGTGCCTAAAATGCAAGCCTGACCAAAGAAGAATGATAGAATGAATTATTTCCCTCGTCTTGTCTAAACCTTATGCATGACGCAAGGAGTCACTGAGCGTTCAACATACGAGATTTGCTACCCTCATGATGGTTTTGACAGGGCAGAAATACAAACCTTACTGAAGCCAAAAGTAAACAAAAGGAAATTTAAGGCACACTAAGAGAAATCGGAAGGGAGTACTCCATTTGAAACTGAAAGTCTCTTGTGGGAGAATTCTGGTGTAAATGCAGAAGGACCAATAAGACTTCTTCATATTTGTTCTGGACCAACATGTATAGCACAAGAAGATATAATACCTTCATAAGGGAGAGGTTATGAACAAGCAACCCATATTTCTGGAGCATATTTTAGGAGAACTGTCAGAGGAGGACGAAGAAGATAACAGGAGCACCATTCTGGAAGGAATGATAAATCTAAATAAAAAATGGAGAACAAGAAGGAAAAGATAAAAGGGTAATAAAAAGCTATCTTTCAAGACTCATTTAGAAGCAAACTCTGACGTGCCATTGGAGGACACCCATTAGCAGCCTAAGAAAAACACCAAGAAGCCAAAGAAGACAAAGATCTCAGTCAAGATAGTTCATGAGAAGACCATTCCAGTCAAGGAATTTGATATCAATCAACCAACATAAGGAGAAACATATGAGGAATATGATAGAACAATTAATGAGTTTAAAAAATAATTGACCAAGGACAACAAGAAGTGGAAGAATATTAAATCTGTTGAAAAAAGAGAATGTTGAGATAAATGAACAATATGATCATTGTGAGGTTGAATACCAAGTTGATGAAGAAAATGAAATAGAGGAAGGTGAGAAATTTGTGGAAGAAGAAGACAAAGGGAAAGAATAAAATCAAGAGAAGGATAATGGGGAGGAAGAAGAATCTACAAAAGAAAAAACCGCTAAAGAAGACTCGAGTGAGTCTACTAATGAATCAGAAAATGAAAATGATTGTGAAGACTAAGAGAAGACCCATCCATGCCAGAGTTGACCAGTCCAGCAAAATCAATGACTCTTGAGAAGCCCATTAGCCTAGCCAAAAAGAAAATCTCCGCCAAAGAAAAAAGTCCAAAAAAGCTTAAAAGTCCAATGAAGACAAAAGAACCTATTACGATTGTCATGATAGAAGTTGTCAGTAAAGAAGGGAAAGGAAAAACCGAAACCCAGGACGAAGGTGAAGTGAAGAAGGATGAGGGAAAGAAAAGGAAGAAGCGAGTGTTGGTTTAAGCCCTAGAGGCCAATACTTTTGGTACTTGTATCGAATTATTTATTAATATAAAAAGGCTTTTTCTTTATTAGAGTAGCTAGTCCGTTTAATGTATCAAGTGTGACTTAATCATGAGATCCCATTAAACATAAGGACATTATTCTTAAAGTATCTGTAGTCGAGCTTTATTGTGAAGTGGGATAACATTAAAGCATTAAGACTATATCTATATAGACTGATGATCACATCTCATGGATCATGGATAAGGAGTTATCAAGTCTTAAACATAGGTATGAATACTAAGAGTAATATTTATACTGGATTGAACCACTATAAGAATACTATATAGAATATTATGCAAAGTGTCCTAAGTTATTCTCATGGTGATAATGGTGTATACCACCCTTCGACCTGAAACCACTATGGACCCTAGATGTAGAGTCAAGTGCCTTATTGCTGATCAAACATTGTCCGTAACAAGAGGACCATAAAAACAGTTGATGGGTACTCTACGAAGCATGCTGAGGGACATGAGTGACCTAGATAGAATTTTTCCATCCAGCGTAATAGGATAAATGTCTACGGGCCCAATATTGAACTGGACAAGGATGACACGGTTTATGCCTTGTGTTCAATATAGACATAAGGTAAAGGGTAATTGTACACATAAGTATTATCACAAAAGGATTTGTCAGATCACATGAAATTTTCGTGTCTTGGGTAGCAGAGATGTGTTGCTAGATACCGCTCACTATTTATTATGTTAAATACGGGATTTAATATAATTGCTAATATCGTGAAAACCTACAGGGTCACACACAAAAGGACGGATTGATGAGAGATAGAGTAAATAAGGAATACCGCAAAGTAAGGTGCACTTAAGTGAATTGTAGAACATCGTAAGCTACGATGTACTTAAGTAGAATACGAAATATGGTAAGGTACCACGCGCGTAAGTGATTTTGGCATATCATAAGATATGGGCCACATACACTTAAGTGGGCTTTTTAGCTTGCAGCCCACACAAGTGGTTCTATAAATAGAACCCTTGTGCAAAAGCATTTGTTCAATTTAATCTCTCTCTCTCTCTCTCTCTCTCTCTCTCTCTCTCTCTCTCTCTCTCTGTCTCACTCAAAGCCTTCATTCGTAGCAGCTAGCGCTGAGATTGAAGGAATTCGTTCGTCTGAACTGAGTAGAGGCGTTGTCACCATTCAATGTTCGTGATCACTCCTTCGATCTGCATCAAGGGTTTCAATTGCCACAAGAGGTAACGATTCTATCACTGATCATGCCCATTCGTAAGGATCACTAAAGGAGATTTTTTTTTAATTTCCGCTACATTTTGGATCGCAATTCTCCTTTAGTGGTATCAGAGTCACTTACGAAACCATGCATCTGATAGCTGTTTATTTTCTGTATTTTTGGTATTAATACGATTAAAAGACAAAATGAATCAAAGAATAAATGAGTAATTAAATTTGGCATCATGTGTATATGATTTGGATGATTGATATTGACTATGCTTCGAAATCCGACATTAATATGGTGAAGCAGCGATACATCGATCGTCCATAGGTTACACAATTAAGATCGATAAAGTTATATATATGATATAAGGAACTCTGATGCAAAATACAGTATATATGATATATTGTTTCTCTTTCGTTCATTCATACACTTAATGGTTGTTTTCCTTTGAGTGATCAATGGTCATTTTCTTCGGAATCCAACGAAAGTATGGTGAAGCAATGACGTGTTGATCAATCATACTGAATTAGCAATCGAGGTGTGTTTGACGGTATGAAATTGGTGCATTAGGGTTCATGACGGTACAAGGGTTATGCTGTCAAAGAGTTATGCGATTAGGGTTGTGACTGCGTAAGAGTTATGCTTTAAAGTATCAAGTATTGATGCGAAAATGATGTTGATTTCAAATGAATTATTCATTAAAATTTTACGATCCCCGACAGCGGAACCCCCGGCTAACCCTGCGTAGTGGGATCGGTCGTCGAAATTTATTTTGGTTTATTTAATTAACAGAATTTAAATTAATAATAATAATGTGTTTATAATTATTGTCTTGTGGTGATCGGTTATGGCCTTAGTTTTCCTTTATTTTGTTTTGGGATTTTAAAATACGACCTGCGTGTCGTGCCTCTCTTTTAATCTCTTAATGTAACTTGTTTTCTCATCTCACTCCCTCGTATGTAAAATGAGTTTCTTTTATATAATATAATGATATGAAGAAAGATAAGAATACAATATCAAAGGAGGACAACCTTGAAGATCTTGCTTGGAGAAGCTTAGATCGTTATTAGGTTAGCTTAGGTTCTCTCATTGGCTTGGGAGAACAATTGCGCTAGGGGCCATAATTGTTTCATTGTGAATGTATGTTGATGCATGTGAGATATGATTTATATGATAAATAAGCCGGTGAGATCAAAATAATTGCAAATTCCCTCAAATTAAATATTAAGTTTATGCTTTCCAAGTTTTAGCACTCATCAAGACTAGTATCAAATAATGTAGGTTTCGCCTATGCAAGGTGCATATTCTATATTAGTAAGGTGCGACGGGATAGTTGTAATATCCAATTGCTAAAACAATGGGTCAAACTTAGCTAAAAAAATTATAATAAGATTATATATGTTTAGAAGCAAGAGTTGGAAATGATCCATGTGATGGATTGGAATAAGGAGTTATTCACCCAACTAAAATATTTGAGAGTTGTATTAGATACAATTGGAAGGAGTTCCTACCTAAATAAACTAGTTTTGTGTAATCCTCCTATGCGAACTTAAAACAAAGTGAAATGTGGATCTCGACCCACTAGAAAATCTTCCAACGGGATTTTCCGAATCAAATGGTGAGGGTCATTTGTTTTGAGTAAAATAGTGGGAGCATATTTTATTAAAGGCCTAATTAAATATGTTATTAATACTTTATATTTTCATTACTTTCATGTAGATTACCATGAAAACAAACACCTATAATAATATTTTGCGATTAATCCTTGATAAGGAAAAATTGTTTGGGACAAATTTTCTGGGTTGGCACCGAAATCTGAGGATTATCCTCAAACATGATAGAAAGTTGTATGTCTTGGAGAAACTTGTTCCTGAAGAGGAACCTCCTAGTTTTCACCAAAGGAATAAGTTAGATGAGGGAGTCTCTGTAGGTCCCCATGTGCTCAAGATAATTGGGTATGTGGAGAACCTTGAAAGGTTGGGTTTTCCCCTCGGAAAGGAACTTGCGACTAATTTGATCTTGCAATCGTTACCAGATAGATTTAGTCAATTTGTCCTTAATTTCAATATGAATGATATGGACAAATCTCTTCCTGAACTGCTAGCCATGTTAAGAACTGTTGAGCAGAATCTGAAGTCATAAGGGAAGTCCATTCTGATGATCGGAAATGGAAAGAGACAGAACAAAAGACCCACCAAGTAGGCTGATAAAGGGAAAAGCAAGGAGGTTGCCAAACCCAAACCCACCGCTCCTGCTTTGAAGCCTAGTGGAGACATAGAAAAGGAAGGCACCTGCTTCCATTGCGGTAAGACCGGACACTGGAAGAGAAACTGCCCAAAGTACCTGGAAGATAAGAAGAGTGGAGTAGAGACTTCAACTTCAGGTATTTTTGTTATTGAAATTAATTTATCTACTTATGCATCATGGGTATTAGATACTGGACGCAGTTCTCACATTTGTACCAATGTGCTGGGGCAAAAAACCAATAGAGATTTGGCAAAAGGTGAAGTTGACCTACGAGTTGGTAATGGAGAAAAGGTTGTTGCTTTAGCCGTAGGAACTTATGTATTGACTTTACCTAGTGGTTTAATAATTCAGTTAGAGAACTGTTATTATGTACCTACAATTAGTAGGAATATTATTTTCGTTTCTTGTTTGGACAATTTTGGTTTTTCATTTATAATAAAGAACAATTGTTGCTCCATTTATTTGAATGATATATTCTATGCTACTGCACAAATGAACAATGGGCTATATGTCCTTGATCTTGAAATGCCTATTGATAACATTAATACTAAAAGGATGAAACCTAATGAGTTAAATCCAACTTACCTTTGGCATTGTCGATTAGGCTACATAAATGAGAAACACATTTCCAAACTCCATAAAGATGGACTCTTGGATTCTTTTGATTATGAATCATATGAGATATGCAGATCTTGTTTAATTGGAAAGATGACAAAGTGTCCATTCACAGGAAAGGTGAAAGAGTTAATGATCTTTTGGCCCTCATACATACTGATGTATGTGGACCACTGAACATACCGGCCAGAGGAGGTTTTCAGTACTTCATCATACTTACTGATGATTTCTGTAGATATGGTTATGTGTATTTACTGAAACACAAATCAGAGTCCTTTGAAAACTTCAAGGAATTCAAGAATGAAGTACAAAACCAACTAGGTAAAAATATTAAAACTCTTCGATCAGATCAAGGTGGTGAGTATTTAAGCCTAGAGTTTGATGACCATCTGAAAGAGTGTGGGATCCTATCCCAACTTACTCTTCCTGGAACACCCCAATGGAACGGTGTATCTGAGAGAAGAAATCGAAACTTGCTAGACATGGTCCGATCCATGATGAGTCACACTGATCTTCCAAACTCCTTTTGGGGACATGCATTATTGACAACAGCTTACACACTTAACCGTGTTACATCCAAAAAGGTTGAGAAGACACCATATGAGATATGGAGTGGTAAGAAACCACATATGTCTTACATGAAGATTTGGGGTTGCAAAGTTTATGTGAAACGACAAATTTTAACTAAGCTTGAGCCCAAATATGACAAATGCTTATTTGTGGAATATCCTAAAGAAACAAGAGGGTATTACTTCTACAATCCTTCTGAGGGCAAAGTGTTTGTCGCTCGAACTGAAGTTTTCTTAGAAAAGAATTTTATTTCCAAAGGAATCAGTGGGAGGAAAGTAGAGCTTGAAGAAATTCAAGAATCACAAAGCATTGATACACCTATGGAGGAATTAGAGCAGGAAACACAAGTAGTTGTGGAAGAGCAACTTGCTCAAGTAGAACAAAACCATCGTAGGTGAAGCAGGATACATCACCTACCTGAGAGATACGGATATCTCATAACTGATCAAGGTGATGTATTACTCATGGATCAAGATGAGCATGTGACCTACCAAGAGGCCATAACTGGTCCCGAGTTTGAGAAGCGGCTAGAAGCCATGAAATCTGAAATGGGTTCCATGTACACAAACTAGGTTTGGACCTTGGTAGAGCCTCCTGTAGGAGTTAACCCTATAGGATGCAAGTGGGTCTTCAAAAAGAAGACTAGAATGGATGGTAAGGCACATACCTATAGGGAAAGACTGGTTGCAAAAGGATATAAACAAATTCATGGGCTTGACTATGATGAAACCTTGTCACCAGTTGCAATGCTTAAATCTATTCAGATTTTACTTTCTATCGCTGCATATCATGATTATGAAATATGGAAGATGGATGTCAAAACTTCTTTCCTTAATGGGAATCTTCTTGAGGATGTGTACATGACACAGCCTGAAGGATTTGACATACCAGAAGAAGCCCAAAAGATATGTAAGTTACAAAGATCAATCTATGGATTGAAGAAAGCTTCTAGAAGTTGGAATCTTCATTTTAATGAAACGGTAAAACAATATGGATTCATCAAGAATGAAGATGAGCCTTGTGTCTACAAGAAGGTTAGTGGGAGCATGATTGTCTTCCTGGTATTATATGTAGATGACATATTACTCATTGGAAACGATGTCCCTACCCTACAACAAGTAAGTTCTTACTTGGGGAAATGCTTTTCTATGAAGGACCTGGGTGAAGCAACCTATATATTAGGAATCAGGATCTATAGAGATAGATCACAAAAACTGCTTGGCCTAAGTCATAGTACATACATAGACAAAGTGCTGAGACGCTTTAATATGCATGATTCCAAGAAAGGATTCATACCTATGCAACATGGTCTGTGTCTATCAAAAACATAACCCCCTTCAACTAAGGAAGAAAAGGATCGCATGCATAATATTCCATATGCATATGCAATAGGATCTATCATGTATGCCATGTTATGTACTCGACCAGATGTCTCGTATGCTTTAAGTGCAACCAGTAGGTACCAATCTGGTCCCGATGATGCTCATTGGGTAGCTGTCAAGAATATCCTTAAGTATTTTAGAAGGACTAAGGACTCATTCTTGATGTATGGAGGTCAAGAAGAGCTTGCTATAATTGGAACACCGATGCTAGCATCCAGACAGATAAGGATGACTTTAGATCGCAATCTGGTTATGTGTTTTGCTTAAACGGTGGCGCTGTGAGCTGGAAAAGTTCAAAGCAAGATACAATTGCTGATTCTACAACCGAGGCTGAGTATATTGCTGCCTCAAGTGCGGCAAAGGAAGTTGTTTGAATAAAAAAGTTCATTAGTAAACTTGGCATAGTTCATAGCATTATGGATCCCATTGGTCTCTATTGTGATAACAATGGTGCTATCGCACAAGCTAAGGAGCCTAGATCTCACCAACGATCCAAACACATGCTTAGGCGTTATCACCTCATTCGAGAGATAATAGATAGAGAAGATGTGAAAATATGCAGAGTACCTACACTTGACAATATTGCTGACCCACTGACAAAGCCTTTTGCCCAACAGAAGCATGATGGCCATACTAGATCTATAGGCAATAGGGGTATGCCTGATTGGCTCTAGTGCTAGTGGGAGATTGTTTGTGTAAGACTTAGAGGCCAATAATTTTGGTACTTGTATCGAATTATTTATTAATAATAAAAGGCTTTTTCTTTATTATGTTTGTTTAATAAAGCCCCTAGAATAGCTAGTCCGTTTAATGTATCAAGTGTGACTTAATCATGAGATCCCATTAAACTTAAGGACACTATTCTTAAAGTATCCGTAGTCGAGCTTTGTTGTGAAGTTGGATACATTTAAAGCATTAAGACTATTATGTATATAGACTGATGATCACATCTCATGGATCATGGATAAGGAGTTATCAAGTCTTAAACATATGTATGAATATTAAGAGTAATATTTATACTGGATTGACCCACTATGAGAATACTATATAGAATGTTATGCAAAGTGTCATGAGTTATTCTCATGGTGATAATGGTGTATACCACCCTTCGACCTGGAACCACTATGGACCCTAGATGTAGAGTCAAGTGCCTTATTGCTGATCAAACATTGTCCGTAACTGGATAACCATAAAGACATTTGATGGGTACTCCACGAAGCATGATGAGGGACATGAGTGACCTAGATGGAATTTGTCCATCCTGCATAACATGATAAATGTCTACGGGCCCAATATTGAACTGGACAAGGATGAGACGGTATATGTGTTGTGTTTAATATAGACGTAAGGGTAAAATGGTAATTATACATATAAGTATTAACACAAAAGGATTTGTCAGATCACATGACATTTTCGTGTCTTGGGTAGCAGTGATGTGTTGCTAGATACCTCTCACTGTTTATTATAATAAATATGTGATTTAATATAATTGCTAATGTCGCGAAAACCTTCAGGGTCACACACAAAAGGACGGATTGATGAGAGATAGAGTAAATAAGGAATACCGTAAGGTATGGTGCACTTAAGTGAATTGTAGAACATTGTAAGCTACGATGTACTTAATTAGAATACGAAATATGGTAAGGTACCACGCGCTTAAGTGATTTTGGCATATCATAAGATATGGGCCACATACACTTAAGTGGGCCTTTTAGCTTGCAGCCCACACAAGTGGTTCTATAAATAGAACCCTTATGCATAAGCATTTGTTCAATTGAAATTTCATTTATCTCTCTCTCTCTCACTCACTCACTCAAAGCCTTCATTCGTAGCAGCTAGCACTGAGATTAAAGGAATCCGTTCGTCTGAACTGAGTAGAGGCGTTGTCACCATTCAATGTTCGTGATCACTCATTCGATATGCATCAAGGGTTTCAATTGCCATAAGAGAACACGATTCT
The DNA here is from genome assembly GCF_024323335.1 of Lathyrus oleraceus. NCBI lineage: Eukaryota > Viridiplantae > Streptophyta > Magnoliopsida > Fabales > Fabaceae > Lathyrus > Lathyrus oleraceus. The sequence continues at coordinate 474,028,576 of NC_066580.1, forward strand.
ATCACTGATCATGCCCATTCGTAAGGATCACTAAAGGAGATTTTTTTTTAATTTCCGCTATATTTTGGATCACAATTCTCCTTTAGTGGTATCAGAGTCACTTACGAAACCATGCATCTGATAGCTATTTATTTTTTGTATTAATACAATTAAAAGACAAAATGAATCAAAGAATAAATGAGTAATTAAATTTGGCATCATGTGTATATGATTTGGATGATTGATATTGACTATGCTTCGGAATCCGACATTAGTATGGTAAAGCAGTGATACATTAATCGTCCATAGGTTACACAATTGAGATCGATCAAGTTATATATATGATATAAGGAATTCTGATGCAAAATACAGTATATATGATATATTGTTTCTCTTTCGTTCATTCATACACTTAATGGTTGTTTTGCTTTGAGCGATCAATGGTCATTTGCTTCGAAATCCAACGAAAGTATGGTGAAGAAATGATGTGTTGATCAATCATACTGAATTAGAAATCGAGGTGTGTTTGACGGTATGAAATTGGTGCATTAGGGTTCATGACGGTACAAGGGTTATGTTGTCAAAGAGTTATGTGATTAGGGTTGTGACTGCGTAAGAGTTTTGCTTTAAAGTATCAAGTATTGATGCGAAAATGATGTTGATTTCAAATGAATTATTCATTAAAATTTTACGATCCCCGACAACGGAACCCCCGGCTAACCGGGCAGCAGAACCCCCGGCTAACCCTGCGTAGTGTGATCGATCGTCGAAATTTATTTTGGTTTATTTAATTAACAGAATTTAAATTAATAATAATAATGTGTTTATTATTGTCTTGTGGTGATCGGTTATGGCCTTAGTTTTCCTTTATTTTATTTTGGGATTTTAAAATACGACCTGCATGTCGTGCCTCTCTTTTAATCTCTTAATGTAACTTCTTTTCTCGTCGCACTCCCTCGTATGTAAAACGAGTTTCTTTTATGTAATGTAATGTTATGAAGAAAGAGAAGAATACAATAACAAAGGAGGACAACCTTGAAGATCTTGCTTGGAGAAGCTTAGATCGTTATTAGGTTAGCTTAGGTTCTCTCATTGGCTTGGGAGAACAATTGCGCTAGGGGCCATAATTGTTTCATTGTGAATGTATGTTGATGCATGTGAGAGACGATTTATATGATAAATAAGCTGGTGAGATCAGAATAATTGCAAATTCCCTCAAATTAAATATTAAGTTTATGCTTTCCAAGTTTTAGCACTCAGCAAGACTAGTATCAAATAATGTAGGTTTCACCACGCAAGGTGCATATTCTATATTAGTAAGGTGCGATGGGATAATTGTAATATCCAATTGCTAAAACAATGGGTCAAACTTAACTAAACAAATTATAATAAGATTATATATGTTTAGAAGCAAGAGTTGAAAATGATCCATGTGATGGATTGGAATAAGGAGTTATTCACCCAACTAAAATATTTGAGAGTTGTATTAGATAAAATGGGAAGGAGTTCCTACCTAAATAAACTAGTTTTGTGTAATCCTCCTATGTGAACTTAAAACAAAGTGAAATGTGGATCTCGACCCACTATAAAATCTTCCAACGGGATTTTTCGAATCAAATGGTGAGGGTAATTTGTTTTGAGTAAAATAGTGGGAGCATATTTAATTAAAGGCCTAATTAAATATGTTATTGATACTTATATTTTCATTATTTTCATGTAGATTACCATGAAAACAAACACCTCTAATAATATTTTGCGATCAATACTTGATAAGGAAAAATTGTCTGGGACAATTTTTTTGGATTGACACCGAAATATGAGGATTGTCCTCAAACATGATAGAAAGTTGTATGTCTTGGAGAAACGTGTTCCTGAAGAGGAACCTCCTAGTTCTGCACCAAAGGAAGAAAGAGATGCTTATAAGAAGCATGTCGATGATGCCACTGAAACTGCTTGCCTAATACTAGCTACCATGAACTTAGAGTTGCAAAAGCAACATGAGAACATGGCAGCATTCAATATGATCGAACACCTGAAGATGCTCTATCAAGAGCAGGAAAGGCATGAAAGGTTTAAAGTTTCAAAAGCCCGTTTTCAAGGCAAGTTAGCTGAGGGAGCCTCTGTAGGTCCCCATGTGCTCAAGATGATTGGGTATGTGGAGAACATTGAGAGGTTGGGTTTTCCCCTCGGAAAGGAACTTGCGACTGATTTGATCTTGCAATCGTTGCCAGATAGATTTAGTCAATTTGTCCTTAATTTCAATATGAATGATATGGACAAATCTCTTCCTGAACTGCTAGCCATGTTAAGAACTGCTGAGCAGAATCTGAAGTCAAAAGGGAAGTCCATAATGATGATCGGAAATGGAAAGAGACAGAACAAAAGACCCACCAAGTAGGCTGATAAAGGAAAAAGAAAGGATGTTGCCAAACCCAAACCCACTGCTCCTGCTTTGAAGCCTAGTGGAGACATAGAAAAGGAAGGCACCTTCTTCCATTGCGGTAAGACCGGACACTGGAAGAGAAATTGCCCAAATTACCTGCAAGATAAGAAGAGTGGAGTAGAGACTTCAACTTCAGGTATTTTTGTTATTGAAATTAATTTATCTACTTCTGCATCATGGGTATTAGATTCTGGATGCGGTTCTCACATTTGTACCAATGTGTTGGGGCAAAAAAGGAATAGAGATTTGGCAAAAGGTGAAGTTAACCTACGAGTTGGTAATGGAGCAAAGGTTGTTGTTTTCGCCGTAGGAACTTATGTATTGACTTTACCTAGTGGTTTAATAATTCAGTTAGAGAACTGTTATTATGTACCTACAATTAGTAGGAATATTATTTTCGTTTCTTGTTTGGACAATTTTGGTTTTTCATTTATAATAAAGAACAATTGTTGCTCCATTTATTTGAATGATATATTCTAGGCTACTGCACAAATGAACAATGGGCTATATGTCCTTGATCTTGAAATGCCTATTGATAACATTAATACTAAAAGGATGAAACCTAATGAGTTAAATCCAACTTACCTTTGGCATTGTCGATTAGGCTACATAAATGAGAAATGCATTTCCAAACTCCATAAAGATGGACTCTTGGATTCTTTTGATTATGAATCATATGAGATATGCAGATCTTGTTTAATTGGAAAGATGACAAAGTCTCCATTCACAGGAAAGGTGAAAGAGCTAATGATATTTTGGCCCTCATACATGCTGATGTATGTGGACCACTGAACATACCGGCCAGAGGAGATTGGAGAGAGAGAGAGAGAGAGAGAGAGAGAGAGAGAGAGAGAGAAATCTACAAGGATCACATTATTGGAGAAAAATTCATCTATGAAAGATCTAAAATAACGAAACTAGCCATTCATCCTTAAGAGATTCATGACAATTATAATAGAAAGAGAGAGATATTAGCCCAACAAATGATTAGGGATGATTCTCTAATAATGACATGAATTTTATCTTCTCTCTTAGCTTAAAAATATACTTATTTGGTCATAAAACTTGAAACCCTTATAATTAAAACAGTTTTACATTATATAGAAAAAATTAGAAATCGCATAAATGCATCGTTTATGACCTAGGGTGCGCCGCTATTTTTCAATTTCTTTGACTTGGCATTTTGTGATCATGCAAAATGTGCCACTCTAACTTTTTGAAACATTACTTTGCTTACAAGTAGTTTCGAATAGCACCGTTGTGGCTTTTGGAGTGAAACTTACTAATTTGTTTATCAAATAGAGCCACTATGAGATGTAGAAGCATCATATTTATTGCTTATTTTGAAGTTTCTTCTTTTTCTTTTGTTTCTCATGTGCTAGTCCTCTCTTTACTTTTTTATTGCATCTTTCACAATAAAATACATAAAATTTGTCTGATTAGCATGATTTTGACTATGGTATTTTTCATGCTACTTTTTTATTAAAATCTACCAAAATATAAATAAATTAAAAGTATAATTACTTTTTAAAGAAGTAAATACTACTACGAACGTGATACGACAAACTCTCATCAAGCTCCCATCATCAAGTCTCTCATGAGAGTACTTCTTATATATTTATTCTTGAAATTTTCATATAAGTGTATAAACTATAACATGTTCTCACTGATTTTTCTAAACACAATACTCAACCCATGTGCAGAAAAATATAGATTTCTTAATATAATAGCATACTAAATAAATAAATGGAAAACAATAATCGTGTACCTTTTATTGATCTGAAATAATACATATATCTTATCTTATCCAATATCATCCATTATTAATTATAGAAACTATCTCCATATTTCCTTTTTTTATGTTTCAACAACCCCAAAATCCAATAGAAAGCATTGGCAATTGGGGTCCCTTTCTGTACCTATTAGAAGTTGTTTCCCATATTTGATCTTTAATTAACAATCATCAACCCCAACAAATGACATACATTCCCTAGTGAAACCCTTATTGAACCCATCAAAGCAAAAATAGAAGGAACAAAACCTTGATTGAATTGATATATTTGGTTTGCCAACATTGTTCTTGATGGTATTTCCAATACATAACTTTTCTATCTAATAACATACCTCCATATTGCATATTTCCTATCGTCATCTCCTTCAATAATAACTTTTAAAATCTCCTTGTTCTTCCATACTTTACTTGGACTAATTCTAATTAAATAGTTTTCCCTAGTGCTTGTAGGATATAAAAAAATCCCACATTTTCACTTGTTTGCATATTAATGGTCACTTCCTTAGCAAATCAACTTATATTTGATATATTTATAGTTAAAAACCCTAGCACATGTGTGGGTTCCCACCCAAGTCTTTAATTTATAAGTATATATGTCATCCACTTTAGAATATATAGCTAAAAATCCACATTTTCTCCCTTATATACTACCCTTACCCTATAACTTTAATTTTTCTTACAAATTTAATTTCTCAACTATTTAAAATAGACCACTCAATAATTTCATATTTAATTTCAGATAAAAAAATTAAATTGCATCCCTAAATTGAACTTATAATCCACTTAGCTACTATTTTCTAAGTTTTTCATACCGAGGACCCCTTTCTTCATTAGATTCATTTGGGACTGAGATACTGAATTCATCACTCTAGGATTTATCTTGTTCATTCCCTTCGACACTATTTACCTAGTTTGCACACGTCATATCCACTAGACATTTTATTATTTAATTTTATATATTGGTCATCATGACCACTTTCTACCAAACCGACATGTCATAGACGTGCGTGTGGTTGATCATATTCATCCCCTATTTCCTAGGAGATTAAACTATCACTGAAAAAGAATTTAAAATAGAATCATTTAATTCAATCTTTTCATTTGTTCCCATGACCTTTTGGTTCCAGCTGTCAACCTGAGTGTGCCATGTGTCCAAAATTATTTGGAGGGAAAAAACTGAAATGTTTTCTTCCTCTTGAGAAAAAGAACAGAAAAAGAACCATAGAGAGCTTTATGCAATTTGTCGCGAAAACCTACAGGGTCACACACAAAAGTTTGAATTGATGAGAGATAGAGTAAATAAGGAACATCGTAAGATACGATGCACTTAAGTGAATTGTAGAACATCATAAGGTACGATATACTTAAGTAGAATACGAAATATGGTAAGGTATGGTAAAGTCCCTAGAACAGATAGTCCGTTTAATGTATCAAGCGTGACTTAATCGTGAGATCCCATTAAACATCTATAGTCAGGCTTTGTTGTGAAGTGGGATAACATTAAAGTATTAAGACTATTATATATATAGGCTGATGATAACATCTCATGGATCATGGATAAAGAGTTATCAAGTCTTAAACATAGGTATGAATATTAGGAGTAATATTTATAATGGATTGACCCGCTATGAGAATACCATATAGAATGTTATGCAAAGTGTCATAAGTTATTCTCATGGTGATAGTGGTGTATACCACCCTTCGACCTGAAACCACTATGGACCCTAGATGTAGAGTCGAGTGCATTATTGTTGATCAAACATTGTCCGTAACTGGATGACCATAAAGACAGTTGATGGGTACTCCATGAAGCATGCTGAGGGACATGAGTGACCTAGATAGAATTTGTCCATCCTGCGTAACAGGATAAATGTCTACGGGCCCAATATTGAACTGGACAAGGATGACACGGTCTATGCCTAGTGTTCAATATAGACACAAGGGCAAAAGGGTAATTATACACATAAGTGTTATCATAAAAGGATTTGTCAGATCACATGACATTTTCGTGTCTTGGGTAACAGTGATGTGTTGCTAGATACCGCTCACTGTTTATTATGTTAAATACGTGATTTAATATAATTGTTAATGTTGCAAAAAGCTACAGAGTCACACACAAAAGGACAAATTGATGATAGATAGAGTAAATAAGAAATACCGTAAGGTACGGTGCACTTAAGTGAATTGTAGAACATCGTAAGGTACGATGTACTTAAGTAGAATACGAAATATGGTAAGGTACCACGCGCTTAAGTGATTTTGGCATATCATAAGATATGAGCCACATACACTTAAGTGGGCTTTTTAGCTTGCAGCCCACACAAGTGGTTCTATAAATAGAACCCTTATGTAGAAGCATTTGTGCAGTTGAAATTTCGTTTTTCTCTGTCTCTCTCACTCACTCAAAGCCTTCATTCATAACAGCTAGCACTGAGATTGAAGGAATCCTTTCGTATGGATTGAGTAGAGGCGTTGTCACCATTCAACGTTCGTGTTCACTCCTTAGATTTACATCAAAGGTTTCAATCGCCACAAGAGGTAACAATTCTATCACAGATCATGCCCATTCATAAGGATCACTAAAGGAGTTTTTTTTAATTTCCACTATGTTTTGGATCGCTATTCTCCTTCAGAGGAAACAATATATGCTTGACAGGTTCTCTTGCCACTTGTTCCTCAACCATAACTTAAACACTGATATATCTTACTTGCACTCCCTGCTTCGAAGGCAACTTTTTTATTCCTCTGATGTCTCCTATACTAGGTTCTGGTCATGGAATTCTTCCCAATTTAGATCTTAGAAGTATATGAATATTTATTATATATCTGGGAGTGTTTGAGATATGAAGATCATGCACTCACTTCTATCAGCTTCCACTTTCCCTTATCCGCAGACGACCTTCCTATAGGTCCAAACCATTCCTTCTGAGGAACATTATAAGGAGGGAGATATTTCTTAAGTCTCTGAGTTTTTTGAGGCACTCCCCTCTTGTTGAAAAATAACTTCTTTTTTGCCTTGTCTTTCGCCTTTCTTTGACTGGTAAGGGTTGATTTTTTCCAACTCCATTGATGCCTCCTTATAAAAAAATGGCACTGCAGCACAAACACAACATGACCTCAGAGTTCTTAAGCTTGCACATATTCAAAAAAATCAATTAGTTCTTCCTCTACTTTAGGAAAAACTACCTTCATCTACTCCTCATAACTAGCTTCGACTTCCTTTGTGTCATTGGTGATATCATCCATCAACATATCAATAGGATCGAAAAGAAGAGCCTTATCAACTTTGGGATCATACTCTTCCTCGAGTCGAGGCTTTTTCTTATCAGTAAATTTCAGCATCTCGTCTTTCAACGTGTTTTGAACCAGGTCCTTGAAGAGCATACATTGAGAAGTTTTATGACCTAAGAAATTATGAAATTTACAAAATACCTTTTTTTCTTTCTCTGCTCTAGTGGCAAAATCTTAAACCCTTTAGGAATTACAATTTCACCATAAAATACTAAAAGATCAAAACTTACAAAAGGCAACTCGACAATCCTCAAGAGAGGGAACCCCTATCAACAAGGAGACGCCTATCAATTTTTATCGGCCTCAGCCGATTGAACTACACCTCCGAGATAACCTAGGAGGTTGACAAAGTCCAATAGTTTTTTCTTTTAAAAATAATCCCCAATAGAAAAATCTCCTTCCTCGTAAACGTAAGTGTCATTCTCTAGGAGAAAATGTTGCACTGACAAGCATTGAGGAAATAAAGGTTTTCACTTATCCTCAACTCTCGAGTTGACCCCATAGATGGTCGCGTGAGCTAGAGGGTGAAGAGGAGTGCCCAAAAAGAATCGGTCAACGAAGGGTGGGAGGCCAAGAAGGTCTTCAAACACTTGTATCGTCCGCACTAAAATAACCAGTCCTTGTTCTCTTGGTTGGGCTGAAGTACCCCGGTTGTAGCGAAAAATATTAAAATAATAGGACGATGAAAGTTTTTCCCTTCAAGTATTCACACCAATACTGATAGGCATTTACGTATGCCCAACCCGACAAATGGAGTTGCGAAGGAGCCACCGTCGAGTAGTTAAAAACACCAACCTTAAAGGCGGTGAAGGGCATACGAACACCCAAGGCCGAGAAAAGGTATTCATATAGAGGAATTTGTGTAGTTATCATACTCACTACATATCATATCATCTTCACCAGGGGTAGTGAGACCCCAAAGCAACGATTCCCCATTTTAGAGAAAGCCTTATTCAAATCCCCTCTTTTGTAAAAATAGAAACAATCAGAGAATATATGGAACCTTCCCACAAAGACAATTGGTTCATCGGGTTCCTCCCCACGTTTCTCTATGATTTTTTTAGGCATGTCGCATTAATAATCTCAAAGAACAAGAAGGAGAAGTTTTGGAGGAGAAAAGAAGTAATCGCTCAAGAATGAAAAGGGAAGAGAGGTCTAAAAGTGAAGAGCCTCCAGTTCTTCCTATACTTATGTATTGACAATATAGAAAGAAAGGTGTTCTATCAACGATCACGTCTCTTTCATGTAACACTCAAGTATTTCTGCTCCCAAGAATGATCATAATGATGCTTTCGGATAAACGTTTGACATTCCAAACAACTGAAGTTTGGAGAAAGGTGGTCAGCAGGCGAGGACGAAATTCTCCAAACCCTCACCTTGATATTTAAGTACGAGGGCCTGAAGGAAACTGTTCTAGGTCGGCCATACCACTCTCTACTCGACCACCTTGAGATATAACACTTTAGACCAAAACGTATCAACTGACTACTTAGTCACACTTCTAGAATCTTTTTCTTGGCATTGGACTATCATGTACCACGATGCATGAGATTTATACCTTAAGCACATCCAACGATCCTCCCGATTTTGCGCTTGAATGATAGCGAGACCGTTATCCTCTCTCCTATATATAAGGAATGATGTTATTCCCGATAACAACTTTCAAATACAATTTGAATACTATATACTCTTTCACACACTAACTTGAGTGTCGCAGTGCTAACTAGGGGTGTTCGCGGTTTGATTTGGATCGATTTTGAGCTAAATTCTCATCCGATCCAAATACAAATTTACTTGCGGTTCGATTTGATTTTAGATAATTTATTAGAAAAATCCGATCCAATCCAATTTTATGCGGTTTAATTTGGATCAATTTTTGAATATCCAAAATATAAATTATATATTTTTAAAAATTCTAAAAATAATAATAAATAATAGATTTGATATAATATATAACATATAATATATTAAAAATTAATATTATAAAATGTGAATGATAGAATACGGTTGAAACAAATGAAATAATAAAATTAAATAGATTAAACTAAACAAATAAATAATATTAAAAGAATAAGTATCGTCAAATAATAAATTATAACAATATATCGTATTAAAAATAAGAATAAAAATATATACACGCGGTTTTGATCGACTTTGAAAACTCAATCCGAAATCTGATTCGAACCTAGGGATTTTACAAAATGACATCCAATAATATTCAATTTTTTACGGTTTGCAATTTTTTTGGATCAGTTTGGATTTGAACACCCCTAATGCTAATCTTACAGATACAATCCCGCTATGTCGCATCGAAAGCTCTGCTCCATCGCAGTTTCAGCATCTCACTCTATTTTATTTTTGGATCAGAACATAAACTACTTCATATATATATATATATATATATATATATATATATATATATATATATATATATATATATATATATATATATATATATATATATATATATTCAAATAATTATTATAACAATTCTTATGTATTAAAAAGAAACATTTGTAACAATAATTTGTATTTTCGTTTATTTTTACATAACTACTCTACAATTAATAATTAATAATTAATGACAATAGTAAAAAAGTAACAAATTTATCTCTTATAATTATAAATTTAATAGAGTATTATTTAAAAAATTATTAATGCATATAGGAAACATGAAGAGTGAATCTTATAATTATTAAAATAGAAGAAGTAAGTAGTACTAGTAGTACTAATTAAACAACTTAATGGAAACTCTTTTTTTTTTCGAAAGGCATTGAATATACTTTGTTTTTTTTCTTCTTGAAACAAAACATATATACTTGTTGTTTACGCTTTCTACTAATTTTGCGGCTGTGCGCTGCTTCCCTAAGTATAGATTTTACAGTCATTTCATGACAGTACCAAATATGGAACACAAACTAACACCCCTTTTTCTTTAATCGAAAAGTTAACTTAGTAGAGATACAGACAAAAGTGATTGGTTAAAAATATTTGGACAGTATCACCACTATCACGGTGGGTAGTTGCCGCTACTTTAGCCCTTAAAAATTAAGATGAGCTCTGCAATGTCCTAAGAATATTGATATTAGGACCACCGGACCAAGTGTTAAATTTCAAGCATTGATTGTGAAACTGATGTAATCTCAACCATAATATTGAAGTAAGTTGTAATAGAGTAAACTTTATTCTCTTACAATTAATAAAATGGAACTCATTAGGATGATATATGTTGAAGTTGTATTAGTCTTGATGTTTTTTGGGAGTCAAAATTTTATGCTTTGAATTAGTTGTTATTTGAAGAAAACCAAATTCATTTTACATGTATAAGTGTGGAAGTTAATTTGTATTGAAGTCTCATAATTTAATCGCAAGTTCATCTAGATGCAATCCGATCTAGTAGAATTCTTTAGAAACTTCAACACCAAAAGGATCTTCGAATCGTCTGAGGGGATAATCACCAAATGATAATATCACAATTGTGACGTAGGGTCGAAGACGTCATTTTCTTAGCTATAATACACTAGAAAATTCTAGGAGATTTATGGTGAATATTTCTCTAATAAAACAATTGATTAGATCAAATGAGTGAAGCATGAATGTCAAATCGCATAATCAAAAATCTTTTATGATATATGACCGTCATATCACAATCAAAAATCTTTTATGATCATCAAAATCATCTTTCTGACCTAAAAATATCTCTCACCTCAAATAATCACTAACTTAGTCATCAGAATATTTGTATGTACCATCTCCTTATCACAGGCGCAGAACATCAAAACATATTTTATACATCGAAGTTCACCACCAGACTCAAACTCACTCACTCATCTATGAATATTTTAAATCTTTAGAATATCAAACGTGTTTGGATAACCTTATCCTTTAAACTAACTTTTAAAATGAAAATCAATCCCATTTAATACAATTGGTTGAACTTCAATAATGGGTATCTTCCGTTTATTGTTTCCAATTAGTTAATCTTGTATACACAGTCATTATTCTAACAAAATTATAATATGAGGCTTTCCACTATAAGATTTTATGACAAGAAATAAATTAAACTGAATTGTTATTAATGCATAAGAATAAAAACCTAAGCAGATATTTCATTTCAAGATGCATATAATAAATTCAGATTACCAGCAGCCAAAACTTGAATCAATTCAGAGATATATCCAAAAGCGATCACTGGTCACTTCTTATAGTAATGTTTCTGCACTAATTTTTTTACATATTAGCATTTCTTTTATATAAAATTGTTATATATTTCGAGACAAGCATATTCTAATTCTTCTCTCTCTCTCTTCCAACACCTTAGCCTCCATGAATAACATCGCTTTGAAAACGAAGTATTATAAAGGAACACTTCAACTCAAATATTTCAATAATAAAATTATCAAAATTGCATGTTTGTGGTTTTTGGTAAAAAAAATGGTGTAAACAGTAAACTTGATACCAGTACTTTATTAGTGTTTAGGAAAAAAAGATGAAAATAATAATAATCCCCACGGAAATGTATGCCCAGAAACATATATTTGTGTGTAAACATGAAAATGACACTTCACTGCAACCTTTTGGGTGCCTTCTTCAAAACCCTAATCTTTTTCCATCATTACAATTAATATACTTGCAATTCATAATCATATAACAATAAATTCCATCAACCAAAAAAATCAATAAATTATTGAAATTAACCCCAAAAACCCCAACCAAAAACAAAATCCATTTATAGTGCTATCAATTTCATGTATAGCTGGACATGGTGTCTCCATCATTAAGAAAATTACATGACACTAATTTCTTCTTCACTACACGCTGCAAAAGACAGAGAACAAATTAATATATAAGAATACTTTTAGGAATTTATAATTCAATATTCTTCATACACACTAAAATGAATTAATAACTTCAAATATAAATAAATATTCATCCATCTATATATCTATGATGTAGCTATAGATTTTTCATGCCGGTGATGGCTTGTTCCCCAAACGTAGCTCAAGATCGAGTTCTTCAATTTCATGAACCTTATCATTAATGGAGGTGCAGATAGCAGGTTTGTTAGAAAAAGAAGATATGCTATTGTTAATCAAATTTCTAGCTGAATTAGCTTGAAAATGAAAAGATGGAGGAGAACAAGTTTGCATTTGCATTTGCATCATCAAGTTGTTTGTTGGATAAGATGATGATGATATAGAGAGAAAAGTTGAAGGAGATTCTCCATTAGAATCATTGAAGGAAGAAATATTAGGGTTTGGTGAATGGTAAAAAAGGCACAATCCAGCATCAACAAGCTCTTGAGGAGGGATATGTATGAATGGAGAAGAAGGATGATGAGAGGAGGAGTTTAACGGTGGTTGATTTTGATGGAGACGAGCACGGTCGCGGCGGTGGACATTCATATGACCGCCAAGAGCTTGAGCTGACCGGAACTCTCTTCTACAAAAAGTGCAGGTGTAGAATCTTGGTGGCCACGTTGTGTTCATCATGTTCCTTGTGTCTTCTGCAAAAGCTCTTACCTCCCATGAATCTTCATCTTCTTGTTCTTGATGTTGTTGTTGTTTAGGGTTCCACATCCAAGTTGATGATGATGGTGTGGTGGTGGTGATGATGTTAGGGTTTGGTTGAGATTGAGATTGTGATTGTGATGAATTTTGGATCTGAGTAGTAGTGATGGAAATATCTGTAGGCATGGTACTGTCGCTGACATTTAAGATAGAAAGATAGAAAGATATTGGTGATGGGGGATGAAAATGAAGATTAAAATAATTGCTTATTTAAATATAGTAGAGAATATTATTAATTTAGGAAGACAAAGTTAAACTTTAAAACATCAAATCGAATGTATCACCCATTAATAAATTTGAAGTTGGAACATAGTGAGATTGACACTACATGTTACTGGTTATATTAAAAAAGAAAAGTAGTATTTTAATAATGGTAAAAGACAATTATATTTGGTTTTAATAAATTGTCATCTCATACAACTAGCTAGCTTAATAAAGACAATTATTTCCTTTGGCATCTACGCCATTGAAGGCAAACTGTTTATTAAATTTGACATAAGATATTCAAAATGTAAAAAGGTTAAACAAGTTGAAATATTTTATTATTTAATTAGATTTCAACATCATGTTGGTAAATACCTTTATAATCAATAATATTAGTTATTTATTAAAAGTTTTTATTGATTAGTAATTGAATTGAATAATAACATTAATTATATTTTATTTTAATATTAATTATTTTATTCAATTATATGAGTTCTATAAGTGCATGTTTGAATAATAAAAAAATTATTACTCTATAAATATCAGTGTAGATTATTTATTTTTCTTCCTTTTATTAATGTTTATATCCCAATTAAATCCATATTTTAAAACTTGATAAATTAACTTGTTATATATGTAACCAAAAAAATATATACATATTAACTTGTCATAAGTTAACATTCCATAAATACGTACTAAGTCATTAAAATTTCAAGTTATTGTATAATTAATTAATAATCTTTTTAATCAACAAAATATATTTAAAAAGTTGAATCCAAGCCCAACATTCTCAGATAAAAGCTCAAGAGTTACAAACACTCCACAAGCAGGTAGCATCAAAACAGGCCGGAAAAAAAAACAGTAAGGAGAAACAACAGTGAGCATAAACAGTTTTCTTCTAAAAGATTATCACTAAATTAATATATATATATATATATATATATATATATATATATATATATATATATATATATATATATATATATATATAAATGAATATGCACTAGCAGTAGTGTAAAATAGTTTTATTCAACTAACAAAAAAACAAATAAATTATTAAATCATTAAAATATTTTTTTTTAAATTAAAGTATGATTCGGTGGAATACAAGTCGTCGATTAATTGTGAATATATTTGTTTACACTGATTACTCAAGATATGTTAATTGGTATACTAATGAGATACCCGACAAACTCTATCAAGGTTGCTTAGTTAGAAAGCAATCCAGTAAGTTTTTCGTTTTAACTATGTCAATGAGATCCTCTTGCATACTAGAAGTAGTATATTCAGATGTATGTGGCCTATTTCAGGATTATACCATTGGTGGAAACATGTATTTTGTCTCATTTGTCGATGAGTATAGTCGAAAGATTTGGATCTATATGATCAAGTGAAAGGAAGAAGTATTTGCAATCTTTAAGAGATTCAAAATACTTGTCGAGAACCAGAGTGAAAAGAAGATCAAGGTTTTGTGATCAGATGAAGGTGGCGAATATACATCAAAGATGTTTGAAGAATTATGTGCAGAATATGGTTTTGATCATGAGGTAACCGCTCCTTACACCATTCAACATAATGGAATAGAAGAAAGAAGAAACATGACCAAATTGGACATGCCGAGATGCATGCTGAAGCAGAAGAATTTACCAAAATTCTTATAGGGTGAATCTGTTTCCATTGCTATTTATATTCTGAATAGGTGCCCTACCAAGAAGCTGAAAAACAAGGTCCCTGAAGAAGCATGGAGTGGCAAATGTCCATCAGTGAGTCAACTGAATGTGTTTTTCTCTATTTGTTACAAGCATGTTCCTGATGCGAGTAAAAGGAAGCTTGATGACAAGTGTGAACCTATGATTCTGGTAGAATATCACAAAACTGGAGCATACATGTTATTCAATCCAATCAATGAGAAGATCGTGATGAGTCGAGATATTGTTATTGATGAAAATTCTGCCTGGGATTGGAATTCTGGTGATCCAATTAACAAGCCATTGATGACATATGACGCTGACGAAGAAACTGATGAAGTCGAAGTCGAAGCAATTGCCGATATTCTAGTCGAAGCAATTGCTAACCTTCCAGACATAGTCGAAGTCGAAGAGGGTATGGCTAGCGCAAGTCAGAGACCTCAAAGAACTGGAGTTCGTCCAACAAGACTTCAAGACTACGAAGTGACTGGTGATGATGAAGTCATACCAGGTGGATAATTAGTTCATTTTGCTTTACTTGCAGGTGTTGAACCAATCAACTATAGTGAAGCTTTAAACAATATGAAGTGGAAGTCTGCTATGGTTGAAGAGTTACAAGCAATCGAAAGAAACAACACATGGATGATTCCTTAAGCATAGAAATCAGAATCAGAGTTCTCTTCCGAAAAATGGTCTAAAGATAAAGTGGTGACGGAATCGGAGGGAAGAGGTAATTATGGCATTTTTATTAGTAGGCATGAAATGGAGGAAGCAAGAAAAAATGTTAATGAGACAAGAAAGACAATCATGAATGGTCAGGCGATGCAGTTTTATGGAGGGTTGTCTGAACAAAGCATGTCAAAAATTCCCAAAAGAGTGGATGACGAGTCTTTTCATAAGGTTTCAAATAGTGATAAGACAAAGTCAACAAAAAGTTATGTGAAATCTAAGTCCTTTGAAAAGCATGTGGGTGGATCTAAGGGAGGTGTGTCAAAGATTGATTCTTTGTCTTCATCTATTCCGTAAATTGAGGGGTCTTATTAGGCCCAATCAGTAGATTCGGTCCAGGATCAAGTTGGTAAGGAAAGGGTCTTGTAAGTATTAGTTGTTTAGTCAGATCAATTTCAATGGGCGGATACAGCTAGCTATCCCAATGCTAAATTTTCATCCTTCTGTGTTAGTTAAGCCCATAAAATCAAGGTGTGTGTCTTCTTTGTTAAACTCTAAAGGGGATGACATGTCAAAGAATCTTATATTTCAAATTTCTATTATTCCCATTGGCATGCTTAAAAGGCGATGGTCGGTTATTCAACGTCAGCTCAATCTAGCTCATCAAAAGAAAAGGCATATGGAGGAATAGAGTTGTGTTACAAATCCATGTCCGATTCTGATGTGGTGAAATGCAATGTTAGATATTGGGTGATACAAACAGATGATGTTGCAACAATTACTTGGAAAATGGTAAAATAAGATGGCATTCGATGAGCTGAAGAAGATGTTCTATATGTGGAGAGAATCAAATTGTTAGAGATGAAGGACAAGGAAGGTAGACGATTGAGGGATGGCAAATCATCAATTATGTAATGAATATCTTATCATATAATCTTAGAGGATATAGTACCTCAATTAAGAGGAGAAACATGTGAAATTTAATTAAGGTCAGGAATGTGGATGTCTACATGATTTAGGAATCTAAAATCAAATCAGAAGATGAGTTATGAGTTTCTTCTCTGTGGGGTCGTGATTAGGTGGAGTGGACTGTTAAGTGGGCAGTGGGGAGGTATGAAGGTTTATTTCTCAAGTTAAAAACATGTATGTTTTCTTTGAATTCTAGTTTTATAGGTGAAGGCATTTTAGGATGAAGAGTGGAATGGGATGGTAGTTGTTATTTCATAGTAAATGTATATTCCTCTTGTATGTTTAAGGGTAAGAAGAGGTTATGGATAAAGATGCTTGATTTTAAATAGAGATGTCATATGGGTGAGTGGTGCTTAGGGGAGATTTTAACGCAATTAAGAAGCAGTCAGAAAGGAAAGGGCGGGGAATTCAAGTTAACATAAGTGAAATTCAATAGTTCTACTAGTTTATTGATAATATTGAGCTGGTAGATGTTTCGGTGTTGGGAAGTAGATTCACTTGGTTCAATTTGGGAGGGACTTGAATGAGTAGGATAGATTTGTTTTTTATTTTAGAAGGATTATTTTCAAAGTGGAAAGTGTTGGTTTAAATGGTGGGGGAGAGGGATGTTCATACCATAGACTGGTTTAGATTCATGCTAACAATTTGATTTGGGGTCCAAAGCCATTTAAGGTGTTCAACACTTGGTTTGAGCATCCTGATTTTGAATCCTTTGTTGAAGAGGTGTGAATTTCTAGTTATGTGCAGGGAAAATGTGCGCTTATGATGAAGGAAATGCTTAAATTGGTGAAAGAAAACATAAAAAGGTAGAACATAAAAGTTTTTAGAAAATTGAATTTGAATGTGGAAGAGTCTACAAAGGATCTTAACTTGATGGGTTTGGCGGCAGCAGATAGTCACAATTAGGATTTGAAGGGCGTTCTTGTTGATAAGAGAATGGAAGCTTCGAAAAAGGTTTGGGTAAATTTGCAACGTAAGAAAAGTATGTTGCAGAAAAAATCTAGATTTAGATGGATTTGAAATGGGGATGCAAACTCTAGGTTCTTCCATTCCTTTATGAAGCAAAGTTTTAGGAGAAATGGTATTGTGATTTTAAACTCTCCTAGAGGTATGCTTTCTCAAGTGGACGATATCAAGGTCGAAATCAAAGATCAATTTCTTTATAGGTTTAAAGAACTTTGGGGAAGAAGACTTGAGATACTGGGAGTAAATTTTAACCACCTTAGTATGGAAGATTGTATTAGATTTAAAGATTACTTTTGCATTTGCATAAAAGATATTACAAAGGCTATTTGGTTGAGTGAGTGAGATAAATGTCTTGGGCCAGATGGATTGTATGGGACTTTACAAAATTCTTTGGAATACAATTCAGGATGACTTGTCGGCTTTCTTGAATGAACCCAATTCTAATGGAAAACTTCCAAAAGAAATCATTGGCTAGCTTTTTTACCTTGACTCTAAAGGTAGAAAATGCGCAAGTGGTTATTGATTTTAGGACCATTTATTTGGTTTCTATCTTGTATATGATTTTGGCTAAAGTTGTTAGATCTAGACTAAGGAGGGTAATTCCTTCATTGATATCTAGAAATCAATCAGTTTTTGTTCAAAATAGACAAATTCTTTATGGAGTTCTAGTGAACAATGAGATTGTGGACCTAGCAAAGAGATCTAGAATAGATTGTTTGCTTCTTAAAGTTGATTTCGAAAAAGCTTATGATGGTGTTTCTTTGAATTATCTTATAAGTGTGATGAGGCGATAGGATTTGGTGCAAGGTGGATGAGATGGATGAAGGGGAGCATATTTTCTAGTATTTTTTTTCCATTTTGGTCGATGGTAGCCCGACCAAATACTTTGAAGTTGGTATATGTTTAAGACAGGGAGACACATGAATACCTTTTGTTTTATGTTTTACAGTGATGACATTGTGAGTTTGTTTACACTGGAGTTGTTAGTTGTGGTGGTGGATCGGGAGGAATATCTGGAACCATCGCCGGTGAGAAGTTGGTTAGGTTCTGCGTGTGAACTTTTTATGATTTTGTTTTCACTTTCCATTTTTTTTCTTTTACTGAGAGATAGATGGAGTATATGTGTATATGTATGAAGGTTGTATTAATGTTTTTAGGAGTTTAATGAAGAAAAAGGTGAAGTTTGTAGGTTGTGAGTTAGAGTTTTTGATGAGAGGTTATGTGGTTTTGAGGATGTGTTTTTTGAGTGGAATGAAGAGGTTGTGATGTAGAGAAAGAGAGATGACTTTTCTGGTGTGTGTTGAGTGATGTTTGAAAAAGCAGATATTGTTGAGTTACAAAAAGAGTTCTATTAAAAAAGAGATGAGGTTTTGTGTTACTTTTCCTAAAAAGGAAGAAAAAAATTAGTATATGTTGTGTTCCTTTCCAAGTCCACATACACTCCCTCCTCCCCTTTCTATTGGTGAATAAAAAATTCAAAACACCCAAAGAATGAATGCCACGTGGCGCTAGAAGGAAGGGAAATTCTTCTCAATTTTTTTCTCTCATTTAATTTGAACCTTAAACATTAAATCTAATAAAGCAAATAAAAATTAAAAAGTAAAATAAACAAAAAACAAATTTGACACTTAAATTAATTTTAAATAAATCTACTAACCATATTGGCTTAAAACATCAATAAAAAATGAATAAAAATCAGGCGCAAAAATGCCCGAAAAAATAAATAGAATGTGCCAAAATGATCAGTGCAAAATAAACTTCTTGAAAACATACAAGTTTTAAAATAAAAATCGACCAGTTAAAAAGGCTCAGGCTAATAAAAATGCGACCGAAAAAATAGTCGAAAAAATCAAACGAGCACGCTAGGTTAAACTACGTGAATCATATATTAAGAATACTACTGATGTCTGTAAGCTCGATTTTGAAATTTTTCGCCGACTAATTCGACGTACAGTTGAGAAACGATTGAACCTATCTGTTTGTAGATCCGAAAAATTATTCTGGTTGATATTTTAAGCGTTATGCATAATGAAATGTATGTTGTGATAAGTAGAAAATGCAGATGTCTTGTGAATGCATTAATTTACTGATTGAATAATTGTGATTCAGATGAAGACACTTTGCTTCTTGGACCATTTGCTTCTAGTTCTCAAACACAATTAAAATTCTACAGAGATTCAGATGACGACAATACTCTTGACTGTCATCCTCTGAACCTCTAAAACATGATGTAGTGGAATGGACGATGCACAGAGATTGAGAAATCAAACCTTTTAACTTCTTAATCAATAGATGACTAAATGAATATCATCAAGATCAGATTAAATTCTAGAACTCCTGACTTTTTATCAAAATCCCGATGAAATGCTTTTGACTGATGTAACGTATGATAAAATAAAACTATTATGTTATGTTGATGCAGGTGAAAAAACTCAGGGTAAAATTTAGGGTATGACGGATATGTGCTCAAATTCTATAATTGTTACGATACCATTTGACTAGGAAAAAGTAGACCAAAAACTCAAAGATTTAAGCAAATGTTTACTAACGTGTTGTTAAATATTTGAATTCGCCCAATATTTGATAGAAAATGAGGCAATGTTATAGATTTTGAACTTTGGAATTTTGGATTTTCAAATGTTAAAAACAAAAGTGAGGGGGAAGAAGAAGGATTTAATAGCTTATATGGAGTTTTCAGATTATAGAATCCAAGCATTTGAAAATCGAATAAATCATCAAATTAGTCTCTGTCTCTTTAAACCACTCTAAAAAATATCTATGACTCTATTAATATTTTAAATGTGTCCTTATACATGTCAACCGTTTCTCAATTATGTTTCTCTGTTATTCTAAATTATGAAACATTATTAATACTACTGACGTGACATGTTAACCTCCATGTGGTTGACTTTTTTTCTCCTAAAAATAATAACACTTTTTTTCTTCCAATTATTTTCTTTATCATTCTTCTTCATTCTTCTTCAGAATTCATAATTTTATTTTTCTATCCTTTATATCACCTACTATTAAACCTTAAACACATTTACTTTTCAAAACAAGAACTCAAAATATGTGTTCTTATGTTGCTCATATAGCCAATGACTTATTTTATATAAACTAGTGGTCAAATACATGTAGAGATCTATTTGACAATTAGATGTCAAATACAAGGAAGAAATTGATGAATTTATTTTTCTATTGTTCATATATATGTAGGGACTTATTTAATAGAATTTGAATAAAGATACCTTAACCTCTTTCAAAATAAATGGTCAAATGCAAAGACTAAATTGATGAATATATTTTTAGTGTTATTCAAAAATGAATGCATGCACTACTACGAAATAGATATTTCATAACATTCATTTTACAACAGTCTTCCTATTAACCTTGATAATAACTCTTTTTTGGGTGCTTTTTTGGTATATACTAAAAGACATTTCAATACGGTCATAGTTAACAACTGTAGTGAACTATTTCTGGAGTGAAAG
This sequence comes from Lathyrus oleraceus, assembly GCF_024323335.1. Lineage (NCBI taxonomy): Eukaryota > Viridiplantae > Streptophyta > Magnoliopsida > Fabales > Fabaceae > Lathyrus > Lathyrus oleraceus. The sequence continues at coordinate 474,049,638 of NC_066580.1, forward strand.
GGTTTGAATCCTAGAACCAACAAATTTCTATTTATCGTGACATAATGGGCTTGACATTGTATATCATCATGGTTCTTATAATCAACAGTAGTGTAAGGTGCAATCATTTTAACATTGTTCATATTATCAACCTTGGTGAAAGATGTTACTTATTTATATATAAGCAAAATTATCCCTCGCTTCAGTACATAACAGTTGTCTCTCTCAAAACAAAACCCTAACATCTCTTTCACTCGTCTCTCTCAAAATAAAATCCTAACATCTCTGTCACTCGTCTCTCTCATATGGAAATCTATGTAGCAAACTTGTCTTCTTCGAAGGGTTACCTCTGTTGCATCAAATCTTAGAAAATGGCTACCTTACAAGTCTGTCTTCACAATAGTTTATATTTCAAAATCTGTTTATGTATTATTGTTTATGTTTCAACAACTTATTTTATAATGTTTGAAATTTCTTCTCGTTTTGACTTATAGGTAGGGATGCTTGTTTCAATAACGAGAAGGTAAAGTGAATGCTGCAAACTTGTGTAAAAGACCCTGAAGGACATCCATTCAAAATTAACACAAGTTTGTAGCTCTCACTTATGCTTCATCCTCCTTTCATTATGGATGCCATTATGGGATAAGTATGTTTCTAAAACATTTTTTTCATTGATATGTGTTGTTGTTGTTATTAATAAAAGTTGTATGTTATATGTAGTTTATGCTATGTGTTAATAATTTTGTTGTTTTTAATACAAGTTGTTTGTAGTAACTTTTATGTTGTTTAAGGTTTGTTGATGAATGTTGTTGTTAATGTTTCTTTAAAATATGAGTTTATTATATCTTATATGGTTTGAGTGTTTTTCCAATCCCTCTCCAGATATTTAACTTTTCAGATTGTATTGGAAAATTATAATATTATAGATTATATTAGAAAATCAGTACACGTTCAATTCTAGATAACAATTCTTCAGCTCGTTATCTGTATTTCATTCTTTAACAATTAGAACTTTATTTAATGTTTGTAGTTCTTCAACCTCCCTTTTCTCCACCTTTAATTTTGTTTGCAAAGTAAAAAATATTTTGCAAAATGAACTATAGGTGAAGGAAGGGGAGGTTGAAGAACTATGAGCATTAAACAAAGTTCTAAATGTTAAAGAGCAAAATGCGCATAAGGAGTTGAATAACTCTTGCCTAGCATTGGACGTGAACGTGTTCTTCTAATATAACTTAGTTTGTCATATTATAATATTCTAGATCAGATTGAAAGATTATATGTTTAGTGAGCATTGTCGAAATAAACATTCTACATAATTTATAATAAACTCAGTGTATATATCACAACAATTGTTTATAGCAACCGTAGTTAAATATAATGCGTTAAGAATATCAAAACGGTTGTTTAAAGCAATCGTTCTGATTGATAGCATACTACATAGCTTATAATCACAGACACATGACTGTGATGGAAAACATCATACATATAACCACCCTTACCTCATAACAACTAATCAGACATGGTGGTATCTCTTTTCCAACCATTATAAAATTATTTTTACATAATAGTGTTGCAATTGTAATAAATATAAACTATATAAACTTCTAAATCAAAATAATCTATCTATATAACTAACATTCTACCTATACTAATTATCAAACAATGGTATATTATTAGTCATATTTATCTGACAATGATGTATTATTAATCATTTTATGTATACGAGTAGGGCTTTTTAGAGTGCAGGTTAATTAGTAAATCAAACTTAATTGAACCAAATTATTTAAATTTATAAAGAATCGAATTAAGTTATTGATTCAGTATACCGGTTTAAAACTCAGAACCGTATCAAATCACTTATGAACATTTTTTTTCTAAACAAAACCATTTGTTAAGGTGATTTGAACCATTACAATTTTTTTGGATTTTTGAATAAAAAATCATTTGACTTTTTATTTGACTTTTTTGTTTAAACATGATTTTTATATTATAATGTATCATTATTATTATTATTATTATTATTATTATTATTATTATTATTATTATTATTATTATTATTATTATTATTATTATTATTATGTAATCTAAAGCCATTTAAATTCAAATAGATTCAAACTAAAATTTTAAACCTTTTATAAAATTTAAAATCATACAAAATTAAATTTTAGTGAATGTCATATATTTCAAATATATGTTTAGACAATGTCTGATTATCTTGAGATCAAATAATTTTTTTCTTAAAAATTGATCCAAACCATATTTTTAATACTAATTATTTTACTTTTTATTTTTTTTAATGCATTTACATTTAAATTTCTTATTACTTTTTATTTCGTAGTTCTAATATTTATAAGTTATTTAAGTATTAAGTTATATCATGAACAAATAAACCTATCAGCTAAAAACTCAAAAATATTTAAATCGAATTCTTGATTGATTATAAAGTTTATTTGTTGAATTGATAAAAACTCCCGCCAACAATAGTGAGATGAAATTTAATATATTTTTTTAAAATTTATACACAACTATTACTAAACTATCAAAAACATTATTGTTTTTAAAAACCTAAAACAAACAATAATTAAATTAAAATAAGTAATTTATATTCTATTTAAACACTCTTAGGTAAAATTTAAATTTTAGATTAATTTATTAAGCATTAAATAAAATTTAATTTTTTATTAATTTTTACTATTTAAGATATATTTCATGTTTATCAAAAAAGTTAAACACAAAGGGTGTGTTTGTTTCAAGGTTTTAAAAAATATTCCTGGGAATATTGTCATGGGAATGCAACATTCCCATGTTTGATTCAATTTTTTAAAAATTATTCCAAGGTATATTTTATTCCCAGGAACTTTATTTTCACATGGTTCTTTTATTTTTATTCCAAGGTTTAAAGGGTGGGAATCCAACATTCCCATGGGAATAAAATTCAAATAACTACAACTCCCCACTACTACTCACATTTATTTATTTATTTTATTTTTTATAATTTTAAAATTAAATAAATATTATAAACATTCCTAGGAAATTTAGTTTTTACCAAACACTTGGATAGGAATATTATTCCAAATAATAATAATGATGGGAATAAGATTCCAAGGAATGTTACTTCTAAACTTGAAACAAACACACAGAAAGAAAAATAAAAGTAAACTTGCAATACAGTAGCAACATTAATATCATTCCAAGTCCAAGCACAGTAGCATCAACATTAAAACCACATATATATATATATATATATATATATATATATATATATATATAACCGTTATAGTTATAGTCCTAATGCTCTCTATTATGTTACTAGTTTCTTGTTGTCAGTAAGCATAGCAAAAGTAATAACTTAGCCACCTGCGGCAGAGGCTAATAAAACTGAGTTTATAGATTAATTTAATCCATATAAAACAATTAACAAAGATAGCCCATAAAGTAACATAGCTATTTTCACCTTTATACGAACAAACCAAGAAATAAAAGAAACACACTCTTCTTACATTTCTATGTCATTGTTTATGTTGTTGTCCAACTAGTACATGCCAACATATACACCGACAGAAAGGGATGGTGGCTACCTCCTAACTTTATTAGTTTTACAATTAATTCACTTGCGGATACAGATCTTATTTTTATTCATTAAAATATTACTTAAATATCCTACTTACTTTATTAAACTATATAATAATAATAATGTCGGGATTTATTTTACTTTTTCAAGTTTAGTGATATGTTTAAGATTGTTATTTTAGTAAATAATTTAATATTTCAAAAGTCATGATTAATAATATGTTTTGTTGTTGATTTTTTATGGAAAGAATTTATCTCACACTCTTAAAGTTACATGTGGGTTTTTTTTTTTAATTTTGAAATAAATAAATTTTATGCATTTTTATGGAAATTTTAAATATCTTTATTAGACATTTAATTTTTATAATTTTTTAATTGTATGATTTTTTTTAATTTGCTACAAGTATATGTAGGAGTGTCATCATTTTTTTTTAAATTAGTATTAAAAAATTTATTTTTTTAATTGTATAATTTTTACCTACAAAGTTTATTGTGAATTGTAGAAAAAAATTCAAAGAGATATGTTACTAACGAATATTTCTAGATTTTGAAATATATGTATTTAATCGAATATTTAAAAATTTTAAACCTAATTTTATATACATATATGTATTTTTAAGGAATATGGTATAACCACATACCAGATTTAAAAAAAAAACCGAACTCTTCAAATTAACTCTTCAAATTGCATGTTATTATCTATGAATGTAAACATTTAATAACTTTCTACCATCTAATTAAGTTGTAAGAGATCACTTGCTATTTCATCTAAAGGTTTTTGGATGACATAGAAGATCTTATCTCTTACCAGTTTCACATTTTTAAGCATTTTACATACATATTCGTGCTTCATAAGATATTTAGTAGATATCATTTTAAAGCTATTTATACAAGTTAAAAAAATCAATAAATTGTGTACTATAGATAGAATTATGTCTTTCTACGTAACTGTCTTAATAATTTTGGTCACTATTTTTACCCACTCGTGAAATTGGTCCCTCATTCCATCTAGTTTTGGTCGTTCCTTCGTATATGTAGACAAAAAATAGTGATAGAACGCATTTCAAGAGATAGGAAGTACAATATCGTGATATAGAATCATTCAAAATAGTAATGGATTGCGTTTAAATTGACATTTAAGTGATTAATCAATTTTATAATATAGAATCGTTCAAAATATTATGATTTACTTTCAATTTTATTGATGTTAATCATCATCTGAGCCTATCATATTATATGTTAATATAACTTGAGTAAAATATAATATTTGACTTAGCCATCTATTGAATGAATACAAGGTATATATACAAGGTGAATTACTTGAGAAGTAACAAAACAAATCAAATTTTAGCTGATTAACTGAATTGCAGTTATTATAATCTGCTTCATTGTAACACAGACATACTATGCAAGGGCCTTATACTCTACTTTCGAGGAAGATCTAGAAATTATAATTTGCTTCATTGATTTCTAAGATATGAGAGAGTCTCATAAAAAAATGTAGCAACCTGCAATTAATTGTCTTGTATCACTGCACGAGGCCCAGTTTGAATCACTAAAAGCCTTGGGTTGAAGAGTGGATGTGGAGGAGAAGAACAATCCTTGAGATGGAGATTATTTTATGTATTTGAGGACTCTATATGCAGCCTGCAGATAGAGAGTTGTTGGCGAGGACATAAATTGACTTAGTTGTTTGACTGGAAAAGTTAAGTCAGGTCTTGTGGTGCATAAAAAAATTATCGTCCAATGAGCTTTCTACCAGTGGTGGGATTAGTTGAAGGAGAATCATAATTGGTAGTGTGCTTGTGAGATCTTGTCGTTGGAGTAAGTGCATGCTTTCCAACTAGGAGACTCGTGTCTTGTAATAATTCGAGGGCATATTTGCGTTGACAAATCGAAATCCCTTGAGAAGATCGAACAACTTCAATGCCAAGGAAGAAATGTAAGTTTTTAAGGTCCTTGCTTTTGAAATTGATGTCAACCTTTGACTTTAAACTTTAGATTTCATCAATATCATTTCCTGATATGATGAGGTCATCAACATAGATGAGCAGAATTGTGAGTTTTTTATCAACAAGCTTAGCAAAAAGAGAGTGGTATGCTTGATATTGCTTGTAGTGCAAGGGAAGTAGGTAAGGATGATAACTTTGCAAACCATTACCTGCTAGCCTATTTCAATCCATGGAGAGATTTTTGCAACTTTTAAACCTGATTAAGGACCGATAGAATCAAGACAGGAGGCGGTGTCGTGTAGACTTCCTCATCTAGGTCACCATGGAGGAATTACTTGTTAACAATTATCATTTTTGAAACATGTGAGAAGGTATCCATATAGTCAATGCCCTCAGTTTATGTGTAACCCTTTGCAACCAATTAAGCTTTATATCTCTCAACGGATCCATCAACATTTCTCTTGATCTTATACACCCATTTATAATCTATAAGTTTCTTGTTAAGGGGAAGAGAGGTCATGGTCCAAGTGTTGTTTTATTGTAAGGCTTGAAGTTCTCTGGTCATGGCTTGATTCCAATATTGAGGTTGGGAAGCTTGCTTGTAGGTTATATGTTCACTTTTTAAAGTGGTGTTATAAATGTAGTGATTGGATGTTATGGATAAGCGATAATTATTGATGTAAGGTTGAATAGGATAAGATTGTGTGTGTGTGTGCGCACGTGCATTTTGAGAACAATGAGATTATTGCAGGAAAAGTCTTCAAATGTTTTTGGTTTATGGATGGTTCTATTGGAAATTCTCGAAATGACTGGAGGATTGATTATCGTGGAAAGGGGTGAAGGTTGAGATGTAGTGGATTCAGAGTTTTGAGGAATAAGTGGGATAGTTTGTGGAGAGGAAGTTTTTGGTGAATCGGATTATATGGATTGAGTTGGTTTAGAGAAATTGAGTTGATCATTAGATGTTGGAGTAGTAGATTAGTTTGTAGGTGTGTCTAGAAAAGGTAGGTCATAATCAAGAATCTTGGTATGGTAAGGGTTAGTGGTAGTAGATGGCATGATAAAGGGAAATTATTCTTCATAGAAGTGAACATTCTTAGAGATGAAAATATATCTTGTGTTTAGTTCCATGACAATGTATCATTTGGTGCCTTGTTGAAACCAAGGAACATACATTTTGTGGCACGAGAGTCAAATTTCGGATACCCTTGAACAAGAGTTGATGCAAAGGCAAGGCAACCAAAGACCTCGAGGTTGGTGTAGTCAGGATGAGATTGATGAATAACTTCAAAAGGAGACTGAGAGTTGATAATAGGAGAGGCACTCTATTGATCAAATAGACTGCATGACTTATAGCAAAGTTCCAAAAAAACTTTGATAGGTCGGATTGAAACATGATGGCTCTTGCAAGATTGATAATATTCCTGTGTTTTCTTTCTGCAACAAAATTTTATTGAGGAGTTTCTATGCATGTCCTTTGATGAATTACACCATTTTCTTTGAAATAATGATCCATTAATAAATTTTTTCCATTATCTGATCTGATATCTTGATGGTCTTGCCAAATTGAGTATGAGCTAAGCTAATGAGTTGCATGATCAAGGTTCTTGTCTTATATTTTATTTTCATGAGGAAGTCCCAAGTGTGTCTTGTGAAGTCATCTAGAATTGTTAAAAAGTAAGAGTGGCCATGGACAAATGAGGGTGTGAAAGGGCCACAAATTTCCATGTGGATTAGTTCAAAAGAAGATGTAGTTTGAATATTTCTCAAAGGAAAAGAAATGTTTGTTTGCTTGGCATAGTGGCAACAGTCACAGATAGAATTAACATTATCACACACAATGAAAAATCTTTGTTGAATAGTTTTTAATACATTGTGAGAAGGATGTCCAAGTATATGATGTTAAATACTAAACTTACTGAGAGCATCATAATTACATTGATTTGTAATTACATTAGTATTATGGGGAAAAGCTAAAAAAAGATTGTTGACTCAAAATGTACAAGTTATTGTAAACTTTAGCAAGCCCAATCATCCTCAATGAAGGTTGTTCTTGAATAATCCAAGAGTAATGATCAAAGATATGATTACATTTTTTATAAGAAGATAATTGGAAATAAAAAATGAGATTGCAATTGAATTCATGAACAAAAATAACATTTTATAGAGTTAAATTGTTATTCAATTTAATAGTTCAAGAAAATGTTGATGAAATGTTGGATCCATTAGGAAATTTGATGACAATTGGTGAAATAGAGTTATGATAATAGAATAATTTAATAGAGGAACAAATGTGATAAGTGGCTCATGTATAAATGATCCAGTTATTATTCAAATAACTACATGTGACATGAATTGAATGTTGAATCAAACCTGAGGATGAAACATGTATAATGTGAGGATCAGGATTAGACGGGGAATTCGTCTTGTTGAGCCATTTCATAAGATTATTGTACATGTCAGGGGTGATGTTAACTTTGTCGGCAGAATGACCAAGATTAGTTGTAGCTGAAGACTGAGCTTCATTAGAAGCATCTACATTGTTAAAGAATCCAACCTTATCTTTGAACTTGAAGCCCCGTGGAATTCCATGTTAGCATTAGCAAGTGTCAGGTGCGTGACCTGATTTTCCATAGAAGAAACAAACTTGAAAATCTCGTTTACCATAATCTTTGCCTTGTTTCTGAAGAAATATGTCATTAAGTTGAGGATTTTTTTTTGTTTTCTATGAGGATTTTTGAAGACTCATTAGTGATAGAGGAGGATAATTGGCCTTCTTGCTGCAACATGGATGAGAAAACCTTGGTGACATCAGGGAAAGGCTTGACCATGAGGATATGTGATTTGACATGGTTGAAATTATCATTGAGACCTTTCAAGAAACATATCACATACTCCATATCTTGTTGTTTCTTGATTGTGTATGAGCTCCACATGTGCAATTTAGAAGAACACACAAGGTTTCCAAATATTCCCAAATGGTTTTCAATTTGTTATAATAAGTAGTCACTGATTTGTCATTTTGTTGCATGGAATGGATTTGTTGAAGAAGATCGCATAAGCAAAAATAATCATTTTTTGAGCACTGATTTTACAGGTTCGTTCATAGTTGGGCAGCATTGTTGACAAAGATGGTGCTTTATGCAATGTCAGGTGAAGTAGATTCAAAAATCAAAGAAAGCATGATATTGTTGCATATTTCCCATGTATTAAAAAGAGGATCATCTTCTTGCTCAGAAACGCTTTTTTCATCGAATGACTCCAAGATTCGTAGTTATTTTCTTATAATAGAGGAGAGACAAGTATTGAACTAGGATTTTCAACAGGATGAATGTAGTATTGGCTAGATTGACCAAGGGCTGGATTCTTGGTTGTATTGTTATTGTTCAAATTGTTATTGTTGTTGTGTATCATGTTGTTGTTTTTTTGTGTGGTGGATGAGGTGTCATGATCAAGAGCCTTCATTGTTGAAGCTCAAATGACGAATCAATGAAGGTGAAGAAGATGAAGATGAAGGATTTTTAGGTTGCTCACACTACTGATACCATAATACAGCTTAAGGAAAATATAACATTTTGCTTAGCTATCTAATGATTGAATATAATGTATATATACAAGGTGGATTACTTGAGACTCAAGTAACAAAACATACCAAATCCTAAATAACTAACTAATTGAATTATAGTTACTATAATTGGTTTAATATTGATAAGTAATTTAAAATATGTCATATCACTATTTTGTGTCTAAAAATATGATGAAATGGTCAAAAATGATGAATCTTAAAATAGGATGATATATTTTGTAAATAGGGTTGATCGTAGATAAGGTCCATTACCGCACAAATTTCTCACTTGTAACAACTTTGTCATGAGAATAAGTGGTTCATTTTGGTGGAAAGACGTTTTTTGCATGTACAACAGAGGTAACAGAAGATACAATGTTCTCCAAGAACATATGTTGTCATTTGGGTTGTGGCACAAAAATAGATTTCTAGAACGATAGGTGGTTGGGCAAAGAACCGTTCGTTAAATTATTCTCGACCCTTTTTGTTAGCAAATCGTATAATTTCACGTCAGTAGTAAAACGAAAGTGGTGTTGGAACACAAATATTCAAATATAGGTATATGAATTTGAAAAAGTTCCTTAAGTCAATTCCCACATTGTGTGTTAGTTTAAAAAAATTCTTAGTCCCACATTGCTTAGGTGAGATATATTTCCTTCCTCGCTTCATTATATAAGAAAATTTCTTGTTTCATTTCAAAATACACCAAAAACGTATCTTGAGTTTTTCCTCCTCACTCTCGTAACTCTGCGTCTTTCAAATTTTCGAAGCGCCAACTTCTCCCCATTTCTTTTTACTCATTGAATTTTACGAGTATTTTCTTGAATTATCTTTAGAGAATTATGTTAGTTTCTCCTCGTTTGAGTTGAAAAATTATAACGTATATTTTTTGGATTCTCTTTAGAGAAATATTCGAATTTCTCTTTGTTTGAGAAATCATTTTGAGTGGTAAAATGACCATTATTGAATTCTCTTTGGAGAATTATTGGAATTTCTCTTGGTTTGAGAGATTATTACGACTGATCGTTATACCAGATATTACGAGTAATATTTATACCATATTTGAATGCTCTTTGTACCATCAGAGGGTATATTTCTAGACTGTTTATCGTGCAAGTAGTAATCGTATAGTATAGAACTAAACTTTTTATCCTAGAGGCGGTGCGGTAGTTCGTCTGCTTTGCATAACTTTGGGAAGTGTTGGGAAACATCTTAAAGGGAGCGCTCTAGTTCGCGACTCGACCCAGTAATTTCTTCTGTAGCTAATTTTCAAAACCATGAAACTACAATTTTAAGACGTTAGAAAAACTTCCATGGCTACTGTTGAAAAGTATTTTTTCGGCAAATATTTTAATATCGTATCCACAGAGATTGGTTGTTATTACCGCCGTTCTATAATCCAAATTGTTATAAGTTTAAAATGTAACCAAGTTGTTTTGTTTGAAAAGTTATCTTTTGAGTAAAATGTCACTAAAACAATAAAATAGTTTTAATCAAATGTAAAAGGCTTGGCAAGATTGGAGTTCACTATTCAAATTGCTTATGATTCCTTATGACAACTATATAGATTTAAGATTATTGATGATGTTCAAGTATCCTCTCAATATCATTTATGTCTAAATGATATTGTAATAATCACTATATTAATCTTTAGACGATTTCTCCATCTAACTATCAATATAGCAATCTTTAATGGTTGATACAAAAGAAGAGTAGTGAATAAATTTATTTCTACAACTTATTCACTACTTGAAAATATATTTTATGTCAAGACTCAAATAATCTCTTTCAACAACTACTCAAATCTAATGTTCAACTTAGGGCAAAAATATCATTCAATACATCAATAACCTTTTATCATATATAAGAGTCAAATGAAATACATAACTGTCGCATTACGCGAAAAACCGGCGGGAAAACAAAACAACAGAGCCGCCACCGTGCGTTATTTATCCCAAAAGAGGGAAAGGAAACGCTCGAAGTAAACCTGGAAAAGACATGGTCTCGCGACCAGAGAGAAATGGGATCGGGAGTCGGTTATGTGAAGGGAAGGTATTAGCACCCCTACGCATCCGTCGTACTCGACGGGATCCACGCACAAAAGGAAGGAAAAAGGTTGCTAAAAACTGAACACAAACTGCACACACTGGCTGAAAGGAGACACAGAAAGACAAAAGAAACTAACTCGGCAGGATATCGCATCCTGGGCCTACGTAGTCTGTCAGGCACAGACATCAGAGTCGACGTAGTTCGGGACAGGGGAAATGTGCTCGCTAGGATGTCGCATCCTATGCATACGTATCTTCTCTAACTAGAGAAGAATCAGAGCACTCGTAGCTCGGCTAACGCACGCCAAACAAAACCCACACCGGAAACCGACTGCCAATCGCTGGACTTACGTTAGACTTCACACAAACAGGCAAACATGGAAACCGAATGCCAATCGCTGGACTTACATCAGACTCCGAACCAACAAACACACACTGGAAACCAAATGCCAATCGTTGGGCTTACATCGGACTCCAAGCACATAACAAACACAGGAAACCAACTGCCAATTGTTGGACTTACGTCAGACTCCAAACACACACAAAGGGTTGCAAAAGAAAAAGGGTTGCCCGGAGAGATCTGCTCATCTCCTGCCTACGTACCTCATCTGGTATGAGGATCAGGGCGACGTAGTTCCCCTACGCAGGGAAAAAGGACTAGCCTAACCAGATACAAAGGGAGACACAAACTACTAGGGAGACTACGACTCGAGCCTAGAAGTTGTCATGCATAGATCCCTAAGTTAAGGTTGCTATCTAACTTGCACAGGGAGCAAGCTATCCTAAACAGCATAGGCAAAGAAAACATACACACAATTAGCACACACTATATACAAACAAAGTGGGCTCACACAAGGTTAGGCTGTGAAACACAAGCCAACTGGAATCGGGTGGAGTTAGCTCTTAACCCTAACATTGAGAGTTAGGGTGAAGCAGATGAAATGGGAAGTGAGGGTAAGACCTCACAGCTCTTATCCCTGGCCTGGGAGAGCTTCAGACAAATGAAAGTGTGGGAGTTCAGAAAGTTGGAACTCTTCTCCACATATGACTGACACAACAAAGATCTTGGGTTAATATCCACAATGCATCAACACATGGTGTGTGAGCAAGGTGAATGACTCACTGAGTAGCAGGAGATGGATTGCACATCTCTTTTATCTGCCAATTGCCTCATAGAGGTCTTTTCCTTCTTGGCACAAAGATAAACAAACACAAGCATCGCCTCTTAAGGAGGGCTTCAGACAGGTGTCTGCCCAAGTAACAGGACAGGTCTTCCAGACTACATGAAGTCAGTGAGTTATACCTCAAATGGTTAAGCAACCAAGCAAAGCAAAAGCAAGTTCAAAAAGAACTTAAGCAACTTATGTACCTGAAAACAATCTAACTCAATCAGTATACAATTCAAACAATCAAACAGACAGTTAATTATACAATCAGACAGACAAGCAAGCAATGCAACAGTGTGCAAGGCACAAGCCAATGAGCACAACACAAACAACTTGGCATCAACCTACAAAACAACTCAAAATTAGTCAACATCAACCAATTAACCAACTCAAGAGAGTGAATCAATCCCATCATAGCAATGTGCTTCTTAACCTGAAATCAAAGCTCAACTGTGAGTCACCAACCACTAGGGAAAGGCCTAGGGTCAAAGAGGGAGAAAAAATCCAAAACAGAATATGAAATTCAACATGAATCAACCTCAATCACCTAAGAACATAATCCAAAAGGTCTCATGTCATTAGCATTCACCAAATTCATTTCACAAACCAATCATGGCAAGGTATGCAAGTTGAAAGCACATTGTGACATCAGAATGAACAAATGCACATTAATTCAAAAATGATTCAATTAATCTCAAAAAAATCATGGGTAAACAGAACATACAACATGATCATCACACAAAAAATTAGGGCAATTAGGCAACATTAGGCATGGTAATCAAATTGCATAAGTCAAGGCAAACATAAACAAACACATGTGTGACACCAAATGTCACACCAACTTAGAAACAATGTGCAAAATTTCACATCCATAGGATAAACCACAAGCATTTCACAATCACATGAAGTTCAAGACAATTCAAAAGCTCAAACATGACCATCCAGAAAGAAAAATCTCAATCAAATCAGAAATCAATCCAAAAATTCCAGCAAAAATCATGATCAATCACAACATCCCTATCAAGCATCATACAAAAAATCAAAGCATTTGGAATTCATTTGGAATGGCAAACAAATTAATCAAGTTGGACAAGCAAAGGTGTGACACACATTGTCACACCTACATTCACAAGATCATAAATCAGCAATGGAAATTTATAAAAATGCAAACTCAACACCAAAATGTCCAGCCAAGAGTCTAGTTTAAGCATGCAAAATTTCAGGAGCATTGGATTAAAATTGAGCATTTCACAAATGGAGAAGCAAGGCAAGGTACAAATAGCATACATGTACACAAACCCTAGGCAAAATAAATTTTCAGCCAAGCACAATTTAGGGAAAAATAATAAAAAAAACTAGACACAATAAGGAAAACAATGCAAAAATTCCCATATTTTTTGAATCATTTATCAATTAGTTATGAATTTATGAAGTGAAAGAAAAAATAAATAAAACATGAGGCAAGCATATGAACATGGATGGAGGGAAAACAAATAAAATGAAATGCATTTGAAAAAATGTAACACGCTGGATTCGAACTGATGCAATATTTGAATTGGAGCGCGCAGTACATGAAACTCTGCGTTTCATTAATCTGACGTGGCAAGGCAATGCAACAATAACCAATCAAAAGGCCATGCGTATGCTGAATTTGACCAATACATGTTCTTCATTCCAAAAACACATGCAAACATGGATTACACATTATAAACGGATCAAACACGTTCTGGAAATGATTTTCTATCATCTTCATCAAGTTCATCATGTTCATGCACGCTCAAGAATAAAAGTTGCCAGAAACTAAAAACAAGCATAGCATCGTGTTCACCTTTCAACATACATCAACAATCCATGCATGGTTTAACCTAATTCAACGTGTACACAAAGAATCGAGCACATACATTTTCATACATCAAACTTTAATCCACCATATCTAACACAATAATGCATGGAAATTAATGATTCGAAGCTCAGATTAACCAGTGTTCAAAGATCTACAGCAATGGCATAACAATTTCATGAATTAGAGAGATTAATTTTATGACCTCTTGAAGATGCAGAACTGGAATTGCTTGATTCAGGCCTTGAAAAGCTCAGACAGATCTTCCAAAGTGTTTGTATGGATGAATAGATGAAGACTTGAGGCTTAGATGTGCACGATTCTTCCAGAAATTGCAACTGCCATGGATGAACTTCAAGCTTTAAACAGCTTCCAACTGCACGATTTCTACTGGATCTTGCTTCAATAATGCTCCATAATGCTTATAGATGATGAATGAATCAAGAAAAGTGCAATGTATTTGAAGGAAATTGATGAAAGTTTGAGAGAAAAATTTGGAGAAAATGGATCTAGATCTGAAAAAGTGATTATGATTATGCAGAAACAGTTATGCTTTGGGCTTTATACTCCCTCTTAATCATGCTGTTAATCACACTTAAGCATTTGGTAATTGGATTAGGGAAATAGAGGTGTAAATGCAAATTTGATAATTCACCCTTATGCATGGAATTTGAATGGAACAGTACACGAGTTAGGGCTTGGATTCACTCAAAATGTCATTTGGGAGCCAATGCAAGTGTTGGAATGATCAAATAATGAACCAAATTCAAACTTGAATTTTTTCCTCCAAAATCAAGTGATTTTCCAAAAAATTATGTGATGAGAATGCATGGCATGTGATGTATGTTTTGGATAGTACATGTCAAGACATGAAAAATGCAAAAAGAACGACTCCATTTGGCCTTTTGGTTTGAAAGTTATGCATGTTTGAAGTTCAATGTTCACTTGGCCATGATTGATCCATATCTCTTCAACCATACATGAGAAATTCATGATCTTGGACTTTTTGGAAATGGGAGAGCAAGATCTTCAACTTTCATGTTGGACAAAATTTAATTTTAAGCTTTCTTGATGATGTAATCTTGAGTTTAAAACCTTTCCATTTTTGGCAAATTCAAATTACAGGTCACCTGCTATTTTTGGCAAGTTTTGATCTGACCTCAAATTCTTCAATGTTGATGTTTGAAATGTCAAATGAGACTTGTTTACACATGAATGAGGCATCTCTAACCATCTCCCATCTCCAAATCCATGGTTGAAATGACAATTGACTTATGTTGACTTTTTAGGGTTTCAGATGACTTGCACATTGACTGATGATCTCTGTGCCTTCAATGGTTGACCAATCCACTTCAAAATGATCCTTGGGTCACATTAACTCATTGTACCAACCCTAGGGTTTTGATTCCATGGAAAATGCACTTGCTTGCTTGCACAGTTGAATCTTCTGACCAGTCTGACTGATGACATATGATGGACTATGCAAATGAAATGCAATGTTAATGACCTAAAATGAAAATGTATGTACAAATGGGAGGTGCAAATTTGAGGTGCTACAATAACAAATAGGAATAGCTACTACCTCCAATCTTGACAAAATGGGGTTTAGCTCCTCATCATCATTTTGGAAAGCAAAAGGCAATGGTAGAATAAACTCTGTTTTTCTCTTACAAAGTATGAAACTATAAATGAATGAATGACTATTTTCCATTCTGTTTTCTTAAAGGGTTGACCTTTCCTAAAATTCTTATTTTCATCTAAAACTGAAAAGCACCCTGAAACAGATACAAAACTGTCATACACAGCTGGCTTGAAAACAGAACACTTGGCCAAAACAGCTTGCTGGATTCGCAAGGTTCGCGGCGCCATCCCTGGTCGCGGCGTGAACTGAAGCTACTTCAGCTTCCTTGCCTTGCAAGCTTCATGCAATGATTCTTCCAAGTGTTAATCTTCCAAAATATGCCTCCAAATTGCATTCAACACTTCTTCCAAATTATGATTATGCATTCTGAAGCTCTCTTGTCCAAAAATTCTACAAAACTAACAAATACGTGAAATAACCACTCAAAACAACATCAATTAAACCTAAATTTATACAAAATTGTGAGAATAAAAGTGTGTAATTACATCAAAAATTGGTAAAAGGGACCAATAAAATTATATAAAAAGTAGTACTAATTGGTCCCTAACAACTCTCCCCAACTTAGCATTTTATTTGTCCCTAAACAAAAGTTTCCACCAACACAACCAAAGCCATGACACAAAAGATTGAAACAAGGATTAACTAAGGACATTCAAATGGTTCAAAAGTGTATGGCACTTTCTTAATCTACCTATCTCAATGCTAGACAAAACATGAATAAGAGCAATGGTTGGGTGCAAAAATCATACCAAGGAATTCAAAGCCATATATGTCAAAATTGAATCAAACTTACATACACATCATAATAATGATGAATAACATAAAGGTTTACTTTCACTCATCCAAACAATTAAATCAACAACAACTCAAATCATGCGGTCATCAAAACAAATACCAAATCATGTGAAAAATGAGAATCAAGAGGTCTTTCAAGGGTTAGAAATATGAACTTGGTTTGCGACCTTCACTATTTCCTCTTTGGTTGCATCGGTTCATAAAGAATCATGCTTGTCATTAGGATGCTTCATGGCTTCAAAAAGATTGAAGGTCACCTCTTCATCTTGCACTCTCACTTTCATCAGTCCATCATCAATGTCAATCATCATCCAGGCTGTTTTCATGAATGGTCTTCCAAGAATTAGAGGAACATAACGATCCTCATCCATCTCCACTATCACAAAATCTACCGGAAACAAGAATTTGTCTACCTTTACTAGCATATCTTGAGCAACATCATATGGTGAAGTGGTAGATTTATCGGCTAGTTGTAAAGTCATCCTTGTAGATTTGATCTCAACATTTCCAAATCTTTTAACAATGGATAGGGGGATTAAATTTATGCTAGATCCCAAGTTAATCAAACCATTACCAGTGTAGGTGCCTCCAATGGTTACTGGTAAAACGACTCGGCCCGGATCGGATTCCTTCCTTGGGAGAGTTTTTTGGATGATGGCACTACAACGTGCATCAAGCAAGATTGTCTCGTCTTCCACATGTCTCCTTTTCTTTGTGAGAATATCCTTCATGAACTTTGCATACCGTGGCATTTGCTCTAATGCATCGGCAAATGGAATATTGATTTGAAGTTGTTTGAATATGTCCATGAATCGTGCATAATGTCTATCATTGTCCTTCTTTGATGGTGCATGCGGATAAGGTAGATGTTGAGTTGGAATGACGCTCACACCTTTTCTCCTTTCTTCTTCTTTCTTGGCTCTGCTTCCTTCGTCCTTTCTACCTCGCCCTGTTATTCTGTTGTCATTTGCTGATCCTGCTCTTTTCACGGCACGAAGGGAGATCGCGGTGCGAACTGAAGAGTTCCTGCCACTTTCTCCTTTCCACAAGCCACATCCTCATTTTCCAGTACAACATCCATATCATTCTCTACTGTAATTTCCTCACTTTTTCCACTTGTCAACTCTTTACCGCTTCTCGTGACAATTGCTTTACAATGCTCCTTTGGATTAGTTTGAGTGTTAGCGGAAAAAGAAGATCCCGCGTTTTGTTCCGACAATTGCTTCGCAAGTTGGCCCACTTGATTTTCTAAATTCTTAATTGCTGCCTCGTTGCTCTTCTGGTTTGCCATGGAGGCTTGCATGAATTGTTGAAGAGTGTCCTCTAGCTTTGAATTTCCTACTTGCGATTGTTGTCCTTGAGAGTTTGGGTGTTGATAAGGACTTTGTTGCTGAAAATTTTGGTTATTGAACCTTGATGGTTGATAACCTTGATTATTTCTTAGATATGAGTTGTTGGGAGGTTGTCTTTGATAGCCTTGATTTTGATTGTTCACATAACTCACTTCTTCTAATGGAGGGCAAAATCCGGTTGGATGATCTCCTTGACATAATTCGCAACATGCTACTTGATGTCGAACTTGAGACCCTTGAATTTCCTTCATTTGTTGTGGAAGCTTGGCCATTTGTTGAGTGAGCAACTCCACTTGTTGAGAAAGTAGCTTGTTTTGAGCAAGAATGACATCATTGGTATTTAACTCAAGAACTCCCGGTTTACGTTGTGAAGGACTACGGTCATGTTGACTTTGACGATCATTGAGTGCCATCCGGTCAATAATGACTTTAGCTTCTTCCGCATTCTTTGACATAAGAGAACCATCTGCGGTAGCATCCAAAAGTGTCTTGTGAGTTGATTGGAGCCCATTTAGAAAAATATGGATTTGAGTGAGCTCATCAAAACCATGGCCTTTGCATTTTCTCAACATTGACTTGAATCTTTCCCAAGCCTCATTTAGAGACTCGTTGCTTCCTTGAGTGAATACCGCAATAGCCGTTTTGGCTTCCATGAATTGGGATTGAGGGAAATATCTTTCTAAGAACTTTTCTTCTAGCAAATTCCAATCCGTCATCACTCTTGGTGCTTGATCAAGGTACCACTCTTTTGCTTTTCCCACTAAGGAGTGTGGGAACATCCTCTTGAATAATGCTTCTTCACCCGTTTCATCAATTCCCGTAGAACCCGCAATCTCATAGAATTTGATGAGATGGGTATACGGATCTTCATGGTCCATTCCGGTGAATGGATTTGCATAAAGAAGTTGGAGGATTCCGGTCTTCATCTCCGTATTCCTTCCTCCACAAGCAAATTGAGCATTCCTTCTTGGACTATTAGCGAATATTACGGTAGGAGTGTCATCCGCCATGTTTCCTTCACAAGCCTCTACAAACACTTCTTCAATTTGAATAAGTGAAGAAGTAGATGCTTCCTCTCTCTGGTTCCTCTCTTCGGCTAGTTTCCTTCTTCTTCGTGTTTTGCTATTGAGCTTTCGAAGTGTTCTTTCAATTTCGGGATCGAATGGAAATTGCTCCTCGGTAGCTTTTCCTCGCATGCACTAGAATCTACAAAACTAACAAACCAAGTGAAACACAAGAGTGATAGTAAGTACAAAACTTTAAACAATGAATTATTGCAATGCTTGTAATATCAAACATCAATCCCCGGCAACGACGCCAATTTGTTGAAAAGTATTTTTTTGGCAAATATTTTAATATCGTATCCACAGAGATTGGTTGTTATTACCGCCGTTCTATAATCCAAATTGTTATAAGTTTAAAATGTAACCAAGTTGTTTTGTTTGAAAAGTTATCTTTTGAGTAAAATGTCACTAAAACAATAAAATAGTTTTAATCAAATGTAAAAGGCTTGGCAAGATTGGAGTTCACTATTCAAATTGCTTATGATTCCTTATGACAACTATATAGATTTAAGATTATTGATGATGTTCAAGTATCCTCTCAATATCATTTATGTCTAAATGATATTGTGATAATCACTATATTAATCTTTAGATGATTTCTCCATCTAACTATCAATATAGCAATCTTTAATGGTTGATACAAAAGAAGAGTAGTGAATAAATCTATTTCTACAACTTATTCACTACTTGAAAATATATTTTATGTCAAGACTCAAATAATCTCTTTCAACAACTACTCAAATCTAATGTTCAACTTAGGGCAAAAATATCATTCAATACATCAATAACCTTTTATCATATATAAGAGTCAAATGAAATACATAACAAATAGGAATAGCTACTACCTCCAATCTTGACAAAATGGGGTTTAGCTCCTCATCATCATTTTGGAAAGCAAAAGGCAATGGTAGAATAAACTCTGTTTTTCTCTTACAAAGTATGAAACTATAAATGAATGAATGACTATTTTCCATTCTGTTTTCTTAAAGGGTTGACCTTTCCTAAAATGCTTATTTTCATCTAAAACTGAAAAGCACCCTGAAACAGATACAAAACTGTCATACACAGCTGACTTGAAAACAGAACACTTGGCCAAAACAGCTTGCTGGATTCGCAAGGTTCGCAGCGCCATCCTTGGTCGCGGCGCGAACTGAAGCTACTTCAGCTTCCTTGCCTTGCAAGCTTCATGCAATGATTCTTCCAAGTGTTAATCTTCCAAAATATGCCTCCAAATTGCATTCAACACTTCTTCCAAATTATGATTATGCATTCCGAAGCTCTTTTGTCCAAAAATTCTACAAAACTAACAAATACGTGAAATAACCACTCAAAACAACATCAATTAAACCTAATTGCATTTATACAAAATTGTGAGAATAAAAGTGTGTAATTACATCAAAAATTGGTAAAAGGGACCAATAAAATTATATAAAAAGTAATACTAATTGGTCCCTAACAGCTACCGAAGAAATGATTGGAAATACTGTGGCCGTTGTCTCTAACAAACCATTCAAGTTTGAGGGTCTTCACTTCAAACGTTGGCAAGCTAAAATAAATAAAAAATCTAACCTTAAAGAAGGTTGCCAACGTTCATACTGTGGATATTTTTGTTCCTCCTTTTGGATCAACCGAACAAACTAATGGTAAGAATTCTGTGGATTTTTATGGAAAGGCTAAAATTAATGAATCTACTGCGAGTGATTTATAACTCACGAAAGAAATCAGCCCATGGCATGAGAATGACTATCTCAAAAATCAAATTTTGAACGGTCTTGATAGCGATTTGTATGATTAGTACAGTAATTGCAAGATTTCTAAACATGTATGGGAAGCTCTGCAAAAGAAATATGATACTGAAGAAGCTGAAACAAAAAAGTGTGTCGTTAGTTGTTACCTAAAGTATTAGATGGTATAAATGAAAGGTCTGTGAAGACTCAATGTTATGAACTTCAAAAGATTACTTATAAGATCATCACAAAAGGTATGTGTTTAGATGAACAATTTCAAATTGTTTTTATTATTGACAAATTGCCCCATAGTTTGAATGTTTTTAAAATATTTGCTTCACCACGAGACAAAAGAATTTTTAATTGAGAGTCTGATTATTCACCTTGTATTGAAGAAGAATCTCATAGACAAGATAAAAAAAGAAAAGTCTTTGTTGTTTCAAACAACAAAAATAAATTTGGTGTAGTTCTGAAGCCATTTGGCAAATGATTAAAGAATCAGAACTACAATGTTGTGAACCGAGTTAAGAATGGGAATCCCTCTAGGGCCCCATTTTCTCCAATTTCTAGGCAGCAACTACCACCTAAAAGAAATAACACTCTGGCATTCATCTATTTTAATTTTGGAAAGTCGGGTCATATAGCTAAGAGATATAAGAGCATACCTAAACCCGCAGCTGGCTCTAATGTACAAGTTAACCTGACTGATCAGGAATTTATTGCTATCATAATTGAAATCAATATGGTTAGTGGATAGACATTGTATCTTCTCGTCATGTCTATTATGATCGTGCAATATTGAAAACATACACGAATAAGAAAGTGTTATTGGGAATTGCTCACACCACTAATGTTGTTGATATTGGAGAAGTGGAGTTGAATCACACTTTCGAAAAGACTTTAATCTTGAAGGATCTCATGCATACTCCTGGTATTATAAAGAATCTTGTTTTTGGGTTTCTTCTAAAAAAGGAAGAGTTTAGTCAGTCTGTTGGTGTAGATTTGTACACAACCACTAAGGTTGATATTTTTGTGAAATTTCTATGTTTAATACTTTTCTGAATGAAATTGAAATTCAATTTAATAACAAGATTAAGAGACTTCGTAGTGATAGGGGAGATGTATTATTTCAGTTTATTTAATAAATTTTATAAACAACTTTGAATTCTACATGAAACGACTACGTCATATTCTTCTGAAATGAATAGTATAGCAGATAGAAAGAATAGAACTCTTACTGAACTAGTTGTTGCTATTACGTTGAATTCTAGTGATGTATCTCATTGGTGAGGGGAAATTTTGTTGGTTGTCTGCTATGTCTTGAATCGAGTTCCAAGTCAAAAAGTAAGATCTCTCCTTATGAGATATTAAAGAAAATACAACCAAACTTATCTTATTTAAGAATTTGGGGTTATCTGGCTTATGTCAAAATTCAGGATCCGGAGTGAGTTAAATTCGCTAGTAGAGCCTATGAATGTGTATTCGTTAGGTATGAAACAAACAATAAAACATATAGGTGTTATGACCTAAATGCTAAAACAAATCATAGAATTTAATGATGTTGAATTCTATAAATACAAATTTCCTTTCAAATTGAGAAATAATGGGGGCTCTGAATTGAATCACATTCCTGTGATAAGAAGCATTGAAAGCAACAACAAAGTAGAAACATAACTTTGACGAAGTAAACGAGTAAGATTTCCTAAAGACTATGAGCTCGATTATGCAGTCTATACAGTAGAAGAATATCCAATAAATCTTTAAGAAGCCTTGTCATCTCTGGATGTAGATATGTGGCCAGATCTTATTAACGATGAGACACTACGCCAAAAACTGGAATAGACAGCGCACCTTAGAGGGCGCTTTATTACAAAAGCGCACTCTAATGTGAAGCGAAAAAATAAGGAGCGAACAACTGGAATAGACAGCGCACTTTAGAGGGCGCTTTTGTAATAAAGCGCCCTCTAAGGTGAAGCGAAAAAATAAGGAGGAGATAGAGGGACAACAATACAGGGCGCTTTTTAGAAAGCGCCCTCTAAGGTTACCCTTAGAGGGCGCTTTTAAAAAAGCGCTCTATAAGTCCATGTGCATTTCCAGTTTATAAAGCGCTTTTGGAAAGCCTTAGAGAGCGCTTTCATAAGCGCCCTCTTAGGCCCCCTTTATAGGGCGCTTTTTTTCCACAAGCGCCCTCTTAGGCCCCCTTTATAGGGCGCTTTTTTTCCACAAGCGCCCTCTAAGGTCCCCTTTAGTAAACATTAAAATTATAACATACTGCGCGTTTTGTTATTTCACTCTCTGTTATTTTCGTTCTTTTTCACGTTAGGGTTCTCACTGCTACGATTTTCGCTACTTCTAAGGCGTTCTCCTTCCACCTCTGTTAGATCTATGACGTTTCCTCCTTCTATTAATTCGTTGTTAGCTGTTCGATTTTGACACCATAGGTATTTTTCTAATCTTCATATTACTTGGTTTCTCTTCTGACGTTCGCTATTGTTCATTTTTGGTTTCATTTTTCTTGGTTCATACATTTATTGAGTATTCTCAACAATAATTATTGTGTTGCAATGCTAGCAATGGAGACTAGGCATTATGGGTTAAATTTCACCAACTGTTCCATTTGTTTCTCGATGTAGAAAAAGGAGGCAGCAATATCTAAAACACCTTCTACCAATCAAGGGTACACTATGCAGCTTATGAGTGTATTTATTCTAGCATACATAGCGTAGCTAGTAACTTAAGAAGTTTAGGTATGGATGTTATTTGATAGAGTAAATTAGAGTTGACTATTCTTCTGTTAGCTTTCAGTTAGACCATTATACAATTCTACATATATATTTTCTAGTCAATGTTTATCTTTTGTAAAAACTATATGATGATATATAACTATGCTACAAATTAGTGCATACCACTAATGCTTAATGCATGGTTCATACATTCTCATGCTATTGAAGTCAGAGATATCTGAAAATGTTGAGAAACTAACTCAATAAACCAAAATTGTTTTGGTTTTGGGTTGTTGTTGGAGACATGAATGCCCTGCACAGAGACTAACTCAATAAAGCGAAATTGTTTTGTCTCATCCCATTTTTGGTTTCTCTTCTAAAATTGTTTTTTTGTTTATTCTAATTAGTAATGGATAATACATGGATGTCTTCCAATCGATTGTCGAGAGAGTACGAGAATGGGGTATCAGAATTCGTTAAGTTTGCCGTTGCGCACGCCGAAGACCCCAGTAGAATGATATGTCCTTGCTTGGGTTGTTGTTATGGGAAACGGGTTGACGCAGTTCAGTTGACATCGCATCTAATGAGGCATGGAATTGATCGAAGTTATACATGTTGGAATTTGCATGGTGAGAAAAGTAACGAGAATTGTTCTAAGTGAAGTTAAAGTTCCAGAAGGGTACTCTTCAGATATTAGAAGACTTGTGTCTATGAAAGACCTCAAGTTAAAGAGTTTAAAGACCCATGATTGCCATGTTATAATGGAACATTTTCTCCCAATAGGTATACGTTCTATTCTTCCAGAAAAAGTAAGAAGCTCTATAACTAAGTTGTGTTCTTTCTTCAAGTCAATTTGCAGTAAGGTGATCGATCCTGCGATCTTACCAATGTTGCAAAAAGAAATCGTTATTACTTTGTGTGAGCTTGAAATGTTTTTTCCTCCATCATTTTTTGACATAATGGTACATCTAGTTGTTCATCTTGTGAAAGAGACACAATTGTGTGGACCAACTTATATGAGATGGATGTACCCTGTTGAACGTTATATGAAAATATTAAAAGGGTACGTGAAGAACCGAAGTCGACAAGAAGGTTGTATGGTTGAAAGATACATTGTTGAAGAAGCGATTGAGTTTTGTACTGAATATTTGTCTAATGTTCAGTCAATCGGACTCCCCAAGTCTCAGCTTGTCAAAAAGAAAGAAGGAAAAAATCTAATTGGAAATAAAATCGTGGCAGTATCAAGGGTCGAACGGGATCAAGTGCATTTGTATGTTCTGCACAATGAGAATGAGGTTGAGCCGTATGTTGAAATTCACAAGGATGTTCTCCGAGGTTTAAATCCCAATAGAAATGAAAATTGGATAGTACGAGAGCACAATCAATGTTTTATACCTTGGTTTAAGGATCATATTTATTCAAAGTATTATTCAGATCCCGCTTCAATAACAGAAAGGTTGAGATGCTTAGCATATGGTCCAAGTTTCCATGTTTTTTCTTATAGCGCATACGCGATTAATGGATACATATTTTATACCAAAGAACAAGATGATAAAAGTACTATGCAGAATAGTGGTGTCACTGTGGTAGCTGAAGCAATGCACATATCAAGTGTGAAGGACTTAAACCCCAAATTTGCAAATCTGTCGTATTTTGGTGTTATCGAGCGCATTTGGGTGTTTGATTATGAGAAGTTTCAGATTCCTATATTTGGTTGCAAGTGGGTTGAAAATAATAACGGCATTCGAATGGATAAGTCAGGATTTTTGCAAGTGGATCTTAATAGGGTGGGATACAAAGATGAGTCTTTTATTCTAGCCTCTCAAGCTAGACAAGTGTTCTATGTCAATGATCCGAAAAGTACGAAATGGTCTATAGTTCTTTTTTCCAACAAAGTAATTGATGAAAACACTGGAGATGAAGGTGATATTGATGTTGAGATTGAATCGTTTACCAGAAATGATCAAGATGAGAATATTATATCAAATGATTCATATATTAGAAATGATCATAATGAGGGTATTTGGATCAATCCAACCGTCCGTGTTGTTAAGAGACATGTAGAACATATTCCAACCAAGAAAAGAAAGAGAACTTAGTGAAAAAGGTACAGGTCAAATGATTTTAATTGTTTTCTTTATTACAGGTAAAATGGCTTTTATTACAGCAAATCGAGTCAGTTGCATAAAAAAAAAAGGTATAAACACAATTATATGATATTTATGCATAGAAAATGTTAATTCTTGATCTTATACTTCACCTAACTAATTTTATGATATTTTAGGTTCATGCTATTGATATTGAACAAAAAGAGGTTGTTGCTAAGAAGACTGCGGCTAGCAAAAAAAACATACATCTCAGAGATGCTTTTGCTACTTAGTTTTATTTCTTTTTAAGTTATGAATTGGTTGTATATTTAGAATCTTTAGAAGTTAAACGATTATATATCAGTGGATTGTTGTATATGTATGGATTGTTGTATATAAGGCTTGTTGAATGCAATGTGTGAAAAAGGGCTTCAAATTATACAGTTTTAGGTGTACTGCTTCAATATACAGGTTGTCTAAAATAAATAAAAAAATATAGCGCTTTTTAAAAAAAAAATTTAAATAACCACCCACTTTAGAGGGCGCTTTCCAAAATAAGCGCCCTCTAAACCCTTTAAATTTCCACTTTAGAGGGCGCTTTCCAGTAAAAGCGCCCTCTAAACCCTTAAAAGTTTCCACTTTAGAGGGCGCTTTCCAGTAAAAGCGCCCTCTAAACCCTTAAAAGTTTCCACTTTAGAGGGCGCTTTCTTTAAAAAGCGCCCTCTAAAGTGGCCCTTAAAGGGCTTAAAGAGCCACTTTAGAGAGCGCTTTCACCAGGAAAAAAAGCGCTGTCTTTACCTATGCCAGCGCCAGATTAGAGGGCGCTTTAAAGCGCTGTTATAGGCCAAAAAAAGCGCCCTCTTTTCCCTTATTTGGCGTAGTGAGATAGATTCTCCTGATTGCAAATTAATCGGTTGTCAATGGGTTTTGAAAATGAAACTAAAACCTGATGGAACATTTGATAAGTACAAAGGCTTTCCTTGTAGCCAAAGATTTTAGGCAAAGAGAAAATATAGATTTCTTTGATACTTTTTCTTCAGTCACTAGAATTACATCCATTAGGGTACTGAATTCAATTGTTGTTATTTATAACTAAATAGTACACCAAATGGATGTTAAGATAGCTTTTTTAATGATGACTTAGAAGAAGAAATATATATGGACCAACCGAAAGGGTTTGTGATTCATGGGAAAGAAAACAATGGATGTGAGCTAGATAAGTCTTTGTATGGTCGAAAATAAGTTCCAAAGGAATGTAATGGAAAGTTTGATAAGTTAATGACATTGAATGGGTACAAAGTGAATGAAAGTGACAAATGAAAAATGAGAAACTATTATGTGGAAAATATCTTAGACATATAATTATGTGGAAAATATCTTAGACATATAATTACTTTGACTGTAAACCTACGCGCACACCATATAATCCAAGTGTGAAACTATTTAAGAACACTGGTGAAAGTGTCAGACAAATAGAATATGCGAGCATCATTGACAGTCTTAGGTATGCCACTGATTATACTAGACCCGACATTGCATATATTGTAGCATTGTTGTTCAGGTTTACTAGTAGACCAAATAACGAGCATTGGCAACCTATTGAGGGATTCATGCAGTATTTTAAAAAGACTGTGAGTCTTGGTTTGCATTATCAGAGATTTCATGTTGTACGTGAAGGATACATTCATGTAGATTGGAATACCTTATCAGATGATTCTAATGCAACTAGTGGCTATATATTCAATATAATCAGAGGAGTTGTATCCTAGAAATCAAAGAAACATACTATCATGGCCCAGTCCACGATGGAGTCTAAGATGATAGCATTAGCGATTGCTAATGAAGAACAAGTTGGTTAAGATGCTTGCTAGCTAAGATCCCTTTATGGGAAAAACCTATGCCAGTTGTGTTGATCCACTGTGATAGTACCACAACTATTGCAAAATTGATAACTGTTATTATAATGGTAAAATACGTCAAATAAGAAGGAAGCACAACATTGTCAAAGATTGTATCTCTAAATGAGTTATAAGAGTGGATCATGTAAGCACTGATGAAAACTTAGCAGATCCTTTGACGAAAGGATTAACTAGAGAGAAAGTCCATAATACATCCAAGAAGATGGGACTAATGCCTATAAAGAAATGAGTTGCTTATGATGGTAACCCGACCTAGATGACTGGAGATCCCAAGAAATAGGTTCAATGGGTAATAACAAGTTGTGAGTAATATGAGATGATCAGGTAAGTGAAGCATGAATTCTGAAGTAATAAGAGGATGAGATAATAGAAGCTCTTAATGAGATCTATACTTTGTATGAGAGAGTACATATGCTACAAGAGTACTCTTGATAGACTCACATATGTGATTGTGGAACTTAGGCCGGTTCCTATGAAATTTCGAGGCAGAATCCCTACAGCCTTCACCAAATCGGGATACATGTGTTGGGCCATTAAATCATGGACTATTAGAATACACCTTAAGAAAACGTGTGTGCGGGTTTGATGTCTGAGTCAGAGTTCAAGACAATTGTGTCACTCTTGTTGAATCTTAATCCTACTTGCTACGCAAAGGTTCAAGTCGTAGACACCTTTCTTTATGCGCAATCTTAAAAAGTTTAACTTTACTTCTGAAACACTTTTTTAAATTCAAGTGGAGGATTGTTGGAACATTGTGTCAATATTCAAATATAGGAAAATGAGTTTGAAAAAGTTCCTTAAGTCAAGTCCCACATTGTGTGTTACTTAAAAAAAAGTTAGTCTCACATTGTTTAGGTGATATATATTTTCTTTCTCACTTCATTATATAAGAAAATCCCTCGTTTCATTCAAAAACACATAAAAAACTTGTTTTAAGTTTTTTCTCCTCACTCTCACAACTTTGTGTCTTTCGAATTGTCGAAACGCCAACTTCTCTCTCTTTCTTTCTACTCGTTGAATTTTTTGAGTATTTTCTTGAATTCTCTTTAGAGAATTATGTTAATTTCTCCTCGTTTGTGTTGAGAAATTATCAAGTATAATTTTTGGATTCTCTTTAGAGAATTATTCGAATTTCTCTTTGTTTGAGAAATCATTTTGAGTGGTCAAATAACCATTATTGAATTATCTTTGGAGAATTATTGGAATTTATCTTGGATTGAGAGATTATTACGACTGATCGTTATACCAAATACTACGAGTGATATTTATATCATATTTGAATGGTCTTTGTACCATTAAAAGGTGTATTTCTAGACTGATTATCTATCTTTTAAGTAGTAATCATATAATGTAGAACTTGATTGTTTTATCCTGAAGACGGCGCGGTAGTTCGACTACTTTGCATAATTTTAGATAGTGCCGCGATACATCTTAAAGAAAACGACATAGTCTGTGACTCGATCCGATAATTTCTTCTATGACTAATTTTTAAAATCGTGAAATATTTTATAAATAGGGTTGATCATATATACGTTTCATTACCACACAAATTTCTCACTTGTAACAACTTTGTC